>NW_007728233.1:239245-240853 GCF_000696425.1 Galeopterus variegatus
AAAAGGAAGACGAGGGTGTGCTAGTTCACTAGGGCTGCAGTCACAGGCCCCACGCACTGAGTGGCTTCACCAGCAGAAATTCACTGTCTCACAGGCTGGAGACCAGAGTCTGAGGCTGAGGTGTCGGCAGGGTCGGCTCCTTCGAGAGCTGTCCGGACCTCTCCTCGGCTTGTAGATGGTCATCCTCCTTCTGTGTCTCTCCGCATCATCTATTCTCTTGGTGTGTCTGCCTTTAGGTCCAAATTTCACCTTCTTATAAGGACATCAGTCATATTGGATTAGGGCCCTCCCTGATGACCTCATTTGAACTTGATTAACTCTATAAAGACCCTGTCTCCAAATAAGGTTGCATTCTGAAGTATTGGGTGCCAGGGCTCCAACATACCTTCCTTCAGCAGGGGACACAGTTCAACCCATAAGAGAGGGATGGAGAGGGAGAAAGGGGAGAGAGAGCCCAGTTTCAGGCAATGGACGTGCTGCTAACACTCAGCCCCTCTTCTCTGCCTGGGCAGGGCCTGGCGGAGGCCAGTGTAGTCTCTGTAGGTGTCAGAACAGCAGGGGTTCGGACCGAGTCCTGGGCTCCCACCGGGGGTGGGCTCACGAATGAATTTGCCAGTCTGCAAGGTCAGGAGATTTACAATCAATGGGGAAAACCCTGGAGGATGTTCTTGTTTTAGGTAACTGGAAAATGTTTTGGCCCTTCTGAAGAGGAACAGAAATGAGAAGAAAATGGCCTTGAGTTCCAAGCTCCCAGGGCAGAAGAGTTTGAGAGTGGTCTCTCCCCTATTACTGACCTCCCTCTTTTCCTCCCAAACTCACAGGACTCCCATCATAGCTGGAGGGCTCTTTGTGATCGACAAAGCCCGGTTCGATTACCTGGGGAAATACGATACGGACATGGACATCTGGGGTGGGGAGAACTTTGGTGAGTCCTCGACCTGTGCATCCTGCCCTCTACCATTCTATGTGCCCTGGGGGCTGGGGCGAGGATCTCTGTGTCCTTGGATCCAGCACCGAGCTGATGGAGAGTCACACGTCTAGGATAAGGGCCTGTGAGGTGGCAAGTGAGTCACTCTTTGGGGGGAAGACCCCTGCAGCACAGAGAAGTGGTTGTTGGAGGATGGTGGTAATAAGAGAACTTCTCCATGGGGCCATGTGGGTGCTGAGGGCCAGGCAGATGGAAACATCAAGTCTGAGGAGCCAAACACAGGCTTAAACTAGGAGCACTGAATTTGGGAGTTTAGAGTTGGAAGGAGACAGGAGAGAAAGAGAATGAGGATCAGGAACGACGGTGGTATCCGTTGTCATCCATTCACATCCTTTGTCTGCTGTGAGTGTAGTGCTAAGCACTGGCTTAATGAGGAGCATCTGGGTTATTGCTACAGGAACCCCTGGAGTATCTTGCCTTTATGTTTTAGTGGGAGAGGAAAGGGTGAGAGAGAGGGGCCTATTACAGGGCCCCAAACTGCAAACAGATGGCCAGATCTGGCCGCACTGAGGCGGGGCTGAGATCTGCAGCTACAAGAGAAACAGCAGTCACAAAGACCCATTCCATCTAGTTAGTGACACTAAGTGACCCTCATTTCCCTCGTGTATTAAAAGTGTTGC
>NW_007728233.1:241288-242289 GCF_000696425.1 Galeopterus variegatus
GTTGTTATGTAAATCCATTGAGGTAAATATGTAAAAACCATGGCACCGTATGGGCATGATACATGTCAGTTTCTTTCCACCAAGTGAGACCTAAGAGATCACTAAAATATAAGCTGCACCCAGAGCAGGGATTTGGGTCTATTTTGTTCATGGCTAGCTCCAGTGCTTAGTATAGTGCCTGCCACTTAGGAGGCCCTCGGTAACACAGAACAGTAAGAGGGACAACTGTCGGGGTCCTTCCCTCTCTGGGCACCAGGAGCATGTCTGCTATGGGCTCTCTGAGCAGGGGTGTGGGCCAAGAGGATGATGCATGGGGTTTATCCTGGCATGTAGTAGTGATCCCGGGCATTGTCCGCTGCCTTTGTTTTCTCCAGTCCCTGCCTTCAGGGTGTTTTATGGCTTTCTTCCTCAGTCACTAAGTTATTTCTCAGAAATTTATGGCTTCTGGCCTGACCCACAGTATCTGTTCTCCCAAACTGGGCAGTGTAGAGAAATCCATCAGAAAAGTTGGTCTCCTGCCATGCAGGGGCCAGACTGGAAGCTTGACAAACCAAACAGAAAACCCCGACACCCACTAACCAAACAAACTCCTCTCCCTGGAACCCAGTCCATGAAGGCCTCCTGCAACATCATAGGGGTTGTTGGTGTGGGGCTGAGGCTGGGTCCGCCTGCAGCAGCCTGGAAAAACCTGGAGCCAGGCAGACCCTTGGTGTTCTCAGGTGGGCAGGGATTTCTCTCTCACTGGGCAGAGCCAACTGTACGTCCTGATGATCACAGTACCTCTTACTGAGTGATGTGTTCTGGCTCAGCCAGCAAAGGAATCCTCTCTACAGCACTTTTGATAGACAGCAGTCACCTAATTTCTACTCAAGTGCTACTTATAATGATGTGTGGACTATTTCACAGTTCAGCACATTGTTTTCAAAACTTTGTTGAACTATTCGAAAATTCTAAGTTCAAGCCTGGCTCCCCCAACTTCTGTCTGTCGGGATGTTGGGACT
>NW_007728233.1:242766-272615 GCF_000696425.1 Galeopterus variegatus
TTCGAAAATTCTAAGTTCAAGCCTGGCTCCCCCAACTTCTGTCTGTCGGGATGTTGGGACTTAACCTGACCTCTAGAACTGCGCAAAGTGAAGTGATCCTTCTTCCACGTAGCAGTCCCATTTGGATTCAGGCACATGTTATTTTCAACGATGGCACATTCTGGTCCGACTTACCTGCACCTTTTTCTTTTTAGCAATGTTAACACACATCTGTGCAAATCAAGTAGCAATCTCATCTAGCCGGCTTCCGAGTCATTTGGCATTAACGAGGCCTGATTCTGATAGAGAAGTTGGGAATGGGTGCTGGGGAGGTGTGGGAGAGATATTTACAATCCATCACAAAATGTTTTAAACTGCAAGAAAAGCACTGCCGACAGCTATCGCAGGGAACACTGTTTTCTCTCACTCTAACATTCCATTATGTTATAGCCAGCTAACAGCACTTTGAAAGCCATTTCTGGATTTATTTATTTATTTTTAGCATTTTCTCTGGGAGAAAATGCAGTGTTTTTCCAATGGTGGATATATCACGTGCACAGCATCAGATCTGCGGGTAGGGATAGTGAGGCGCCTGAGTATGTGAGGGTGGGAATCTGAAAAGAGTTCCTGTGATGATCAGGGATTTGGATGGGTTTTGCAAATGACACTCAGCTGCCATGGAGAGATGGTGCTAAGGACTGAAGGAAGCCGCCTGTCAGAGCGAACAAATTCTGGCTCCAGGGTGTAGCAGGATTGGCCTCCCCACGCCCAGGTCACCAAGTCCTGAAGATCTGCTCCCCCAGCATTGCCCACATCCATGCCCTTCTCTCTATCCCCACCAATACTCTCCTAAATGATCCTCCACCTCTCCTTACTCCTGTCAAATGCATCCTCCCACCCTCCTACCAAAGTGCTCCTTCTGAAATGCAAGCCCACCCATCCCTCCCAGGCCTGGGCATCCTCAGTGGCTCCCTCTTATCCTGAGGACCAGGCCCACATTCTTCTCTCAGCCTCATCAGCGTGCTCCTCCCTCCAGCCTTCAGTCCAGAGGCACTGACAGAACCTCAGCATATGCCTGACCCTCTGCAAGGACTGAGCCTGTCTGCTCCACCAACACTGATTCCTCTGCTGCAGAAGCAGGTTGCACTGCAGCTCTGGGGCGCCTCCTCTAGCACGAAAACACCTTCTCTGCCCTCCCTCTTGGCCACCCGCTCCCTTGCTCCATGCCCCTCAGCGCCAGTTCTCTTCCCCATCACTGCACCAAGCCTGAGCCCTCTTATGTATTTTGCAGCTCTGGGGCGCCTCCTCTAGCACGAAAACACCTTCTCTGCCCTCCCTCTTGGCCACCTGCTCCCTTGCTCCATGCCCCTCAGCGCCAGTTCTCTTCGCCATCACTGCACCAAGCCTGAGCCCTCTTATGTATTTGTCTGTTCGTATTTGTCTGTTTATTCGCCTGTGCCTGCTGCCCTGCCTCCTACTAAACCTGGAGCTCCTTAAAGGCAAGACCATCCATCCAACTTCTCATTCTTGAGGCAGGCAAGAGTAGAAGCTGCTCACTAAATGTGCATTCAAAAAAACGAGAGACTGGATGGGAAGGAGGTTCAGGATGGAAAGGACAACATACTCCGTTAGTCTGTTTCTTTTGCTTATAACGGAATACCTGAAACTGAGTAATTTATAAAGAAATGAAATTTATATCTTGTAGTTCAGAGGTTGGAAAGTCCACAGTCCAGGGAATGCATCTGGTGAGGACCTGCTTAGTGGGAACCCTCTACAGGGTCCTTTGGCAACCAGGGAATCACATGGTGAGAATGGGCTGAGCAAAAGAGAGCTAAACTGCTCATTCTTATAAAGCCATCAGAACCACACCCATTACTCCATGAATGGATCAGTCCATTCACAAGGGCACAGTCCTCAGTCTAATTACCTTTTAAAGGCCCCACCCATCATATACCATAATAGGATTTCCCACCCTCTTAACACTGTTCCAATGGAGGTCAAGTTTCCAACACATGAATTTGGGGGGACACATTTGATCCATAGCATTCCCATATATCTAGTCTATGATGCTTCATTTAAAATAGGATTCATTGCTTCAAAGGGAGCCATGTTCAAGGGTTTCTTTTAAACTGAGAATAATAAAAGCAGGTAGAGGCATCTTTCCATTCTCAGAAGTAGAATTGCTGTGTGTTCTAGATGTGTTTGCATATGCTGTGTTGTCTATTTCACAGTACAAAAATACGGAGATTACTGGAAAAGGCTCTGGGCAGGGCAACCAGGACCTGCCCCATCTCACTTTTCATCCCTTAGAAGCAGCTGTTGATGGACTGGTTGCAGCGGCCACGTGAAAGCCATGCCTATCTTAGCCGACCCCCCCTCTCCCCACACACACATGCCCTGACCCTCATGTGTGCCATAGTTCCCACAAAATATTTCTAAAGTGAGCTGAATAGTTTTGATAATTACATCTAGAGTTCAGCATACGAGCAGGCTTTAGGGAAATGTGGCTTTTAGACTTCTTTTTCAGAAGTCAATTTGCATTAAAATTGGGTGTTTAACCTCTAATTTACATAACACAGGGTACCTGTAATATATCTACTTTGAGCTGCATCTTACTTTTAGCTTTTGGTCTTTAGAGATAAAAGGAATCTGCTGCTGCCCAGTAAGAAGTGTGTATGTGAGTGTGTGTGTGTAGGTGGCAGGGGTGGGGGGTGCACATTCCAAAAAAGGAGGTTTTGGCACATAGAGGAAGGGAGATTATGGGTTTCCTCAATTTAGAAAGTGGGATTTCCAAAGCACAGCAGGTGCAAAAGACAGTGCTGAGAAGAGAGAGATGGGGTGGGGGGAGGCTAGAGGAGTCTCCACCTCCCACTACCCCCAGAATGTAGTCAGGGACACCAGGCTGTGCCAGGCTTGGCGCATGCACACATGCATGGGGGTGCGCATTGCAGAAAGAACATGGGCTATGGAATCAGACAGGCCTAAGTTTGAATCCTGTAGTCACCACTGAGTATCCTTGGGAAAGTTACTTCACTTTATTAAGGCTGTTTCCAAGTCTTTAAAGTGGAGACAGTGGTACCTGTGGTAGGGAGAACGTAGAGAGAATGGCCCTGCAAAGATATTATCCACACCCTAATCCCTGCAGATGTGATTAAGGTTAGTAATTAGGGACCTGAAGTCAGGAGATTATCCTGGATCATCCAGGTAGGCCCAGTCTAACTACCTGCGCCCTTCAAGGCAGAAAACTTTCTCAGGCTGGAGGCAGAAGAGAAGAAGCAGAAGGAGAAGTTGGAGGGATCGGAAGCATGAGAGGAGCTCCACCTGCCATCACTGGTTTGCAGACGGAGGGGGCAACACAGAAGTAGCAGAGAGAGGCCCCAGGTTGACAGCCAGCAGGGAAAGGGACCTCAGTCCTGTAACCCCACGGAAGTGAGTTCTGCTAACAACCTGAATGTGCTTGAAAGCGGATTCTTCCTCAGAGCCTCCAGAAAGGAATACGATCCTGCAGACACCTTGATTTCAGCCTTGTGAGACCCTAGGTGGAGGACCTAACCAAATCCACCTGCTAAATTGGTGGTAAATTGTTATGGCAGCAATAGGAAACCATCGCGGTCCCCATATCACAGGAGTGTTGTGAAGATTATTAGATAACGCAGGCACCTCTGCTCTACCTGCTGCCTGCCTTCCCCTTTAGGCTACGTGTGAGCAGTATCTGTTACAGGAGGATTGAGGCCAACCCCCTAGAATAGTTTATTCCTCGTACTTTCTCTTTTGGCTTCACCCGTTCCATGCTTGGCAGCTCAAGATGAGGGAAATGGTCTCATCTGAGAGGAGCACCCAAGTCTGATGGAAAGCCACCTTTTCCTCCGGGTGGAGCAAAGCTAAGGCAGCCACACTCAGGTGAGACCCCCCCAAGGCCATCCTGTCCTGCTGCTCCTGAATGTCTCCAGGTCTAATCAAGTTCCATGACAGAGGACATTGGTTGGTCATTTTTCAAAGGGAATGTGGAAAGATAAAGGGTGCCACTTTGGCACTGGCAGTTGTGTGGCCATTGGAGACCATGGTCCAAAAGCAGGGAGCCCTGGATGCAGCCTTTATTGTCCCAGATGTGGGTGAAGTGCAGTCCTGCTCACACATTCACAGCTGTCTTTTGTGGGCCAGTTAAGATTTTCTCTTCTCAAATCTATGCATTTATTAAAGGATAATAAGAACAGCTTGCTTCCTGGCCAGTGGGCACAGGGAACCTTAAGATTACAGAAAGGCAAGGTCCCGTATGCACGTATGTATGTGTGGACTTATGAGTGACAATAGCCAGATGAGTGTCTGTCTCTCTCTGCCCAACACTGTCCTCTCTACTCTTTGTCCTCAGTAGGTTTAAACTTGGCCAAAGGTAGAACAGATAACACTACTGTGTATATGATACGTACGTATACAGTATACAGGGCTCCATTTAAAACAGGGCCCATTGCATTAAGTAGTACCTGTGTGTAATGGTCCCGTTTGCCTCTGTTTACAAAGCAGGCTATAAAATGAAATTAGAACTTTGACCAGTACAAGTGAGTGGTGGCAATATGAGAGAACAGCTGTGCTTGCTTCCTGGGGAGAAGGCTGTCCCTTCTCGCCTGAATTCCTGTCTGGCATTTATGGGCTCCTCGGGTGGATGTTGGTTCTGGAGAAGGGTTAGGGCCCTAGGAGGGCTGGTAAAAAGAGCTGATGGGTTAATGAGGAGATAGAGTGGAGGGCAGTAGGGCAGTTTGCTCTCAAACATTAATCTGAAGTTTAAAGAAAGTGAGATGATAGCAATGCCCCCAATGAGGATGCAATAATTACACCTGTCTCTGCCTGGAATTCAGAATGGATGTGGGTCTGTGTGACATTTATCACAAGGGAGATTATGCAGGTGCTGACTCAGCGAGAAGCCCCTGTAAACTCCCTGCACAAAATCCTTTGCTCCCTCCCCCTCCACTGAAGACACGGTGACTGCAGGAGCTGCAGCCTTGGAGCGTGGAGGCTCCGAGCTGTACCTGGAACGCCTCTGCCTCACCCCTTGGTCTATTCTGATGACACCTGTACTACCCCTCCACCCCTGCCCCTGCATGGCACCTCAGGATTACAAGACTTTCCCCAGGGCTTCAGCAGATATCTGTGAACCGCTGGGCCTGGCTCGCAGTCCTAGGATACCCATCATTATCCTGAGGTCAGTGGTATAGATAAGGGTAGGGCAACTGTGTATCTTGGGTTTTAACTATACCACACTGTAGGGCCTATAGATCATTACACCAAGCTGAAAACTCCAAGCTGCAGTCCTCAGATTGCCTCTTGACTCTGGCAGCAGCACAACAACCCATGTCAGGCCACGTGCCTCCCATCGTTTCAGATATGACCGTCTGGGCCCCAGGGTAGAGAGACTCTTAACCATCTTGGGCTGCAGGCTCCTCTGGGTGGCAGCAGCTGGCCTGTAGGAGAACTAAGACAGACATTGTTCAGAACTGGATGAGAGAGTTAATAAGGTAGCAACGTGACAGCTAGTTATATATTTGTCACTCGTGTTAGTTTGTGAGCATCTTTGTACCCACAGCTGTATTGGCCAGTGGGAGATATTCAGTCTTGAGGCAAGGCAGTGCCAGGGCCACACTGTGAGTTTTGGTGCCAGAGAGATGTGCGTCAAGTTCCAGCGACTAGCTGGCTGTCAGATGTCCAATTAGAGCTGCTGCTGCGTCGTAAAATAAGAACATCA
This sequence comes from Galeopterus variegatus, assembly GCF_000696425.1. NCBI lineage: Eukaryota > Metazoa > Chordata > Mammalia > Dermoptera > Cynocephalidae > Galeopterus > Galeopterus variegatus. Next base: position 248,483 of record NW_007728233.1, read on the forward strand.
GTAACCACTGTGCAGGGTTGGCAGGAGGACCGAGGAGCCGCCGCCTGAGGAAGAGCCTAACAAAGCCTGGCCCCGGAGGAAACGAAGGGGTCGTTTTCCTCCCAGGGCTAATGTTTGCAGGTTGTTGTACTGTGAATTTATGCACTAGAGCAACAGATACAGGGAAAGAGGAAGAAGAATGGATTTAGAGGAGGAGAGCAGGCATGGCTGCTTTGGGCTGTGGGAAGATGCTGAGGGGGTAGAAGACGTATTGGGTGTGGTGGTGTCTGGTGCACCTCACTGGAAGCCTTGGCCAGCCAGTGGACGCTGGTGCTGGAACCGGAATAGAGCTGGGGCTGGGGGTCAGTCCTCAGCATCGAGGGAAGCCTGGGCTCAGATGAGGAAGCAGGGTCAGGAAGACACTCAAAGACACAGCCTTGGGGAGAAGTAGGAGAACACCAGGAGACCAAAGGAAGGTGGAGAAGGACCAGAGCCAGGTGACAGTACTGTCCAAGGGGGGGGGGGGATCTGTGCATGACTGGCAGAGGGGAAAGGGCCTGTAGATCCAGAGAGAAACAAGTTGCTGGACAAGGGAGCATGGGGAGGGAACCAGCTTGTGGCGGGCTGGGAGGTGAGGAGGCTGGGGTGGGGGCATAGGTTGGAGGGGTTTGCTTTGCACGTGAGGAAGGACATGTGTCTCATTTGAATCCATGGAAAGGAAGAGATCATAGCGGAAACACATGCATCTCTGTAGGAGAAGGCTGGCACGACACTTGTAGGTTATATCTGGTGAGCAAAACTCCATTGCTCGTTCTGAGGAATTAGAGGGTTTTCCTTTTTGGGAACTGGAGCAGACCCTGTTTTGAGTCCCTGGAGAGGAGTTGACTGGAGCACAGACATGTTAAGGAAGACATCCTGAGACTCAAATTCACGCATACCGACACAATCCCACGCACTGAACCCTCTATGCACTCAGTGCATGATGCAGACGTGGGTGCTGGGCAGCTGCTGAGCTCAGTCCTCACTCACAGTCTCAAACTGTGCCCCAAATGCCAGCTCGCTCTGTATCATGGAGCCTTATGGAGAGCCAAAATCTCTATTGTTAAGTATGCAAACTTCAGGTGTCTCCTGCTGTGCAGTAGAAGACGGGAGGAGACAGCTATAAACTGTCTCAGAAGTTAGAAGTGGGCTCAGGTGGGCGCAGCACATCATGCCCATGTTCTAGAGAGACTGGCTTCGGAGGGATGTCTTGATAACTGCTCCTGATCTTTTACAGCTATAAACTGTCTCAGAAGTTAGAAGTGGGCTCAGGTGGGCGCAGCACATCATGCCCAGGTTCTAGAGAGACTGGCTTCGGAGGGATGTCTTGATAACTGCTCCTGATCTTTTAATCACACGTAGAATTGACATGGTTGTTCTCAAAATTCCATCTCATTTGATGCTGACAGAAGTCCTGCAGAGTATTTTTCTGATCTTTGACACATGAGGAAATCAAGCCTCAGCGAGCTTACGCAGGTTTCTCAAGGACACAGCTAGTGGGTTGCTGCCCACTCAGGTTTGCTGACCCCAAAGCTAAGCTCTTCCTGTTTCTTTCCCCCTGTGTGCTTGCCATCATTCAGTAGCAACCCTGAGAAGTCCTTCCTTCATCCTAGAGTCCATGTTGTCCTCCACAAAGGGAAATCAGAGCTTCCTGGGAATGAGCTGCACTAGACAGAGGGTTGGGTGCAGAGGAGGTGATGGAGTAGGTGGGCATGAAGGAAGTCTTGCCTGCAACTCAGCGGCCCTTCCATGGGGACATGGAAGGGGGGGGTAGGGGACAGGTAAGGATGGCTGAGGACGGGCGAGTGAGAGCAGGGGAGGACCAGGATGAAGAATTCAAGCCTAAGCAGTTGCTTGGAGAGTTGGGATGAAGGGAGACAGAGCAGGAAGTGGAAGGGACAGCAGATAAGAGAGAGGACCTGCAATGACGAAACCCGGGGAGACCAGGAGGTGGGGCCCAGGGTGCTGGAGGGTGTGCAGGGTGCATGCGGTGGGAAGGCCCTGGAATACCTGCCTCCTCCTCCCCTGCCCCTGGACACCAGCCTGCTTCCACATGGCCCCTCTCAGCGGCAGCCACCCACAGGCATGGTGCTTTCATGAGCCAGACTGTCTTCTTGATCCTTGAGCTTGAATGCAGAAGCATGAGCCGGGCAGGAATTGCCACAGGTTGGAAGCTGCCTTTCCTACCAGTGACATATCCAGTGGGGTGTGGGGGCATCCTGTTCTGGGTGCAGTCAGTAAGAGGGTGCATTGTCTGTAGAGAACTTTAAAGCAACAATAAAACTGTCTAATGCCCATTCTTTTCTAGTATCACTATGCACTGGCAATTATAAACAATAGCAGCGATAAGATACCTCCCCCCCGCCCCCGCCACCATGCCACTGCTTCTGTGTTACCGCATACCCCTCCCAGGTGTTAGGACTATGATCCCCATTTACAGATGTGGAAGCTGACGTTTCCCAGCCAGGGGAGCACACAGTCTGGCTGTGGAGTCCGTTCTTAGCCACCCTGCTCTAGGCCAGGTGCAGGGCCCTCATGGCTTCATTAGACCTGGGGCCCCTGGGGCCTCGTGCGTCAAGGCAGGAGGAGCTCCCAGTAATATGAGGTAAGAGGAGGTGCGACTGTCTTGCAGAAATCTCCTTCCGAGTGTGGATGTGCGGGGGCAGCCTGGAGATCATCCCCTGCAGCCGAGTGGGGCACGTTTTCCGGAAGAAGCACCCCTACGTGTTCCCAGATGGAAATGCCAACACCTACATCAAGTGAGTGTGCGGCCCCGAGGCCCAGTGCGATCTCCCTGCCGCCAGGGCACAGGAGGCCTAGCAGGGCGCTGAGGGGTGGCGGCCATCCTGGGGCTGTTTGGCTGCCTGAGCATTCTGGACTCTTCATGGGCACGGGACAGCAGGTCTGCCACACCCAGCCTTGGGGCTGGAGGCTTGACAAGGCCCCCCAAATGGCTTCAGGGGCTGCAAGTCACAGGTGGACGCCATTCTGCAGGGCTCTGCTCTGGGTATTTGGTGGGTAGCAGCCCTTCCTCCACCCGCTGAGTTCTAGAAGATCCACTGCTCCCACCTTCAGACTGGGTCACTAGGGGACAGGTGCTTGTGAAGATCTAGGGAAGGGGGAAGCAGTTTAGGTGCCTGCTCCCAAGGTGCACAGAAGGGTCCAGGCTGGGGCAGGCCCTGTGACCCCAGCTTCCTGTCCCAGGGTGTTCTCACCTCCTGCCTGGGGGACTCAGCAACCCAAGGGTGCCCACTTGTCTGCTCCCTGCTCCCTCCCTTCACAGAGCTTCCCCTTTCCTTGATTTTTTTTTTTTTTTTGATTTCTCCCTTTTCGATCTTTCTCTTCTGCTGTCAATAATTTCTGTGTGTCCCTTTTTTCTTCTCTTCCTCTAGCTTGCTTCCCTGATCCTCTTGTCTCGTGGTCTGATCTCTTCACTCATCCCCCTAGGCCCCTCTTCATTTTTTTGGTGTCATTTGGTCTATTCAGGGGAGGGGAGCTACACACCCCTTTTGGGGGTGCTCTTGGGATGTCATTGTCCTCTTCTGCGTTTTTCCTTCCTGGGTTTCCACATGCACGAGCAGGTACACATCATGTCCTGACACCACCGTCTCAGAGGAGGCATGGGTTCAAGCAAAGGGGAAATTAGCAACACCTTTGCAAAAACGTGGCGGCTGGGGCGGGGTGACGAGAGGTCATCAGGCAAGGGAGCAGCAGGGGGAACAAAGACAGGGCCACCTCCACTGTTGGGCTTTGAAAAAGTAAAGGTGAACTAGGGACATCTGGTGTGGGAAAGTGGTGTGGCCCTCTGGGAGCCATGTGACCACCTGGAAGGGATCAGCCCAGGAGTGCAGGGCAGGGCCTTGGGCTCCAGACATTCATTGACTTTGAGGTAGGCCCCGGCCATGGACATCCTGCACGCCATGCTGGGTCACTCAGTGGTTAGAGAACTGTGGCACAGCTGTCTGCTGAGCGACTGCCAAATTGCTGATGGCCAGGCCGTGGAAGGGCCAGCAAGGCATTAACCACCTCCAGAGCCGGAAAGTGGTGTGGCCCTCTGGGAGCCATGTGACCACCTGGAAGGGATCAGCCCAGGAGTGCGGGGCAGGGCCTTGGGCTCCAGACATTCATTGACTTTGAGGTAGGCCCCGGCCGTGGACATCCTGCACGCCATGCTGGGTCACTCAGTGGTTAGAGAACTGTGGCACAGCTGTCTGCTGAGCGACTGCCAACTTGCTGATGGCCAGGCCGTGGAAGGGCCAGCAAGGCATTAACCACCTCCAGAGCTCCCAGAGCTGGACTGCATGTGCATCACTGTCATTCCAGGCCCTAGCCTGGAAGGACTTGCCATGCTCCTCCATTCAATGCCTGTGCTCCAAAACAGAGCCAGAATCTGGAAGAGCACCCTAGGTTTACATTATGTGGCCTTGGTAGGTGCTGCTGCTGCCCAGGCCACCTGCTGGTCTTCTAATATCTTTTCTCCCTGTTCTGGGGCTCTCCGTGGTACCCCTCTACCCCTGGCTGCAGCATAACGACATCCTCAGAGACTGTCTTTCTGTCTCCTTTTCTCTGACCTTTGTGGTCAGACTCAGAGCAAATACCTGATTAAAAAACTAAAGAGTGCTGGCAAATGTCTGAAAGAGATGGCTTGATTACTTAATTCCGCACACCTGCACCAAGCTATTTGCACAGCTTGTGGGAAGACTGTGCGTGTGTTGGCTTTCCCCTTGGAAAGCTGGGACCTCAGCACTTCCCCTCTGGTAAGGGGGGATCCCGGCACAAGATCCCGAGGAGGCCAGACGCAAGATACTCCACACAGGCCCTGCCTTAGAGCTCTGGGTTACAGGCAGCAAGGCGTGTGTCCAGTTCTCCTGGCCCTTTCCTTCCAATTTCCTTGAGAGCCACAAAAGTTGTTTCTGGCATGATTTTTCTGGTCTTTACCTTTTGGGGGAAGGTTTGTATGAAAATCCTGTGTCTTAGGGTAATGGCCCCTTTGGAGATATGGTAGGGCTTGGCTGGGCTTGACACCCCAGGAACAATAATGTCAGTAGGTGGATTGTGGTGACCCCACCTGGGTGATGTATTTCAACTGGGTACATCCCAGGTCCTCCCAGACAGCCCCTTCCTGATGTTTCTGTCTCCCCAGGAACACCAGGCGGACAGCTGAAGTGTGGATGGATGAATACAAGCAGTACTACTATGCTGCCCGGCCTTTCGCCCTGGAGAGGCCCTTTGGGAAGTAAGTGTCCCTTCAGGCTGAGGAGGGCAGAGAGGAGAAAAGCCCTTGCTTGTGGGCCTGAAGCAAACGGGTCCTGATAGGCCTGTCTGCTTGGCTGGTCTCCTGAGCCTCTATGCCCCTCCAGGGCCCACGGCTAGAGCTTCTGCCCAGTTCTGGCTGTGCAGGGCATTAGGCAGCTCTTCTGGAATACCTGTCTGGCAACCTGGACTGCTGACTCCATAGGGGGAACTGTGCATTGTACAATGCACCAATATTTCTAGATTTTCATGGAAAAGGTAGGATGTGGGACCCATCAGCCTTTGGACGAGCTCCTGCCTAGTTCTCGGTCACCCAAGCCTGAGTTCCTCTCCTTCCCTGGAGGAACGGTATGCACTCAGATGTCCCCTCCAGCTATGTTCAAGCTTCATGGGAGAAGAGGACAGCGAAAGCAATGTTTAAGAACTAGATAACCTGCTTAAGGTATCTCATTAGTCTTCCCCAAACTGAGAAATGGGCTTAATTACCTGTATTTTACAGATGAGGAGACTGAGGCTTATACAGGTTAAGGTACTTGCCCTAAATCCTACCACTGTAAGACGGGATGGAGGCTGAAACCACACCTGTCTGGCTCCAAAACTGTATGACCTTGCATTCCCAGCCCAGAGCTGACTGGCATAGAGAAGAATAGCGACTTTATTTATGTTACCATTTGTGTGTCTCTGGGGGCGACCAATGGCTTTTTGTCATACTAATGTGACTCACTAGTCATAGGAAGGCTGTTGAGCAGATGGTTTTTTTCTGCCTAAACTTCATAGGTCTGGCCCATCACTGCGCAGGAGGATTCAATCAGAACCCACCAAAGTGATCTGCAGCTCTACCTCATACACCCACACCCTCCCTGCAGTTCTCTCCCTCCAGACCTCCCGAGGCATTGGCTCTTGGTCCTCATCAGAACTTCTGGTCCACTGGCCAGGCCTGCCCACCCCTTTTCATCCCCTTACCTCGCCAGCGGGATTCCACGCTCTTGCTTGAGACGGCTCAAAAGGTCTTGTCCTCAGATCTTTTGCCCTACTGTCTACCTAGCAACATCTTCTCCTTCCCTACCTTCCCGCCACCCCCTTTCTCAACCCTGGATGAACCTGACTTTTTCCTCCCCTGCGCACAAGCTACTGAACAGCACCAGGTAACGTAAGCTGGTGCTACTAGTGCTTCTCCATGGCTGTCGGTCCCAGCGAGGCCGCGGGATGCCCACTGTCCCCGCTGCCTTTCCTGACCAGCATTCTTCCTCGATCTTCTCTCCCCAGTTCCTGAGTCCACCCCCTCCTTCCACTGGCAGCAGAGACACCTTCTGTTTTATAGATGACATCAACTTCCCAAGACAAACCAACCCATTGACTTTACCGCATCTGCACATCTGGCTGTGTCCCCCGTCTCCAGGACAGGGCGTGCTTCCTGCTGTGGTAGGCCAGCCTCCACCTGGACTCTGGATGCGCCCTTGCTTCCTGCCTTCATTCATAAATGCACGTTTATGTAGTTCCCACTGCCTGGATGCATTTCCTCCTGGCGCAGGGCCTCTCAAACTTTGTGCACACAGATCTCTTGGGAATCTTGTTACAATACAATGCGGATTCTGATTCTGGAGGTCTGCATTTCTAACACGCCCCCGGGTCATGCGATGCTCCTGGTCTTAGGACCACAATTCAAGGAGGAGGGTTACAGGGGGCAGGTTTCCAAACTACTCTGCACATGGGAGTCACCTGGGGAGCCTCGGAACTACTGATGCCTGTGCTCCTCTCACAAAGAGCTGATTGACTTGGTCTGGGGTGTGGCTTGGACCATAGAAGTTTTAATACCCACCCCCCAGGTGATTCTAATGTGCAAACACACACTCCTAGGGGGCTGGGGCCTCCACTCTCCCTGACCTCTAGTCTCTCCTCCACTGCGTCATTCCCATCAGCACTGAAACTTATTCTGTCTTACTTCTTACAAAGAAAAACACTACAAAAATCTTCCTTCAGCCTGACATTGCTCGTCACCTACACCCCCATCTTTTTCTGCTCCTCCAGAGCCCAGCTTAATGGAGCAGCTGTGTGCCTTCGCTGCCTCCACCTTCCCCTCCCCTCCCTCCTGTCCTGGCAGCTATCGGAGGCCTTGCACCCATCCCCTGCGACTGCTTTCCCTGGCTCCCCATGACTCCCTTGCACCCCTTACTGTCCCTGTCAGCATGATGAGTCTTCCCGCAGCCTTAGCCCTCTGGCATGCCTCTGCTCTCCAGGCTTTCAGAACTCTGCAGTCTGGGCTTTTCTTCTGCTGCTAGGCTCTGCCTTCTTGGTCCTGTTTGCAGGCTCAGTTTCCTCCTCCTACCCCAATGTGTTGGTCTCCCCTGAGGGTCTGTGATAAGCCCCCTTCTTACTATATATTCTCCCTGGCACCCACCACCACATCTGTGCCACTGCTACTCACGTCTTTATTTCTAATTTGGACCTGGCCTCTGAGCTCCAGTCGCTTATATACATGTATCAACTGTACACCTCCACCTAGATGTCTCCCAGGTGCCTCCAACTCAGATCCTAAGCCGGACTCATGAAGTTTACTCCTAAACTTGCTTCTCATCCCCTATTCCCCATCCCCAGGAACAGTCTTTCTATACCCTGTTGCCCAAGTCAGAAGTCTGTGTGTCAACCTTTGTTCCTTCCTCTTCCTTCCTCTGCTGCCCCGAGCAATCACTAAGCCCTGGTGACACTGCCTCATTCATGCACTGAGCACCCAGGTCCTTGCTAAACACTGAACATTCAGCATTTAAAAAAACTTGACATTCTGTCCCCATGGAGCTTAGTGTGGGGAAGAGGTGTGATTAGAGCTACTTAAGTTCGGGTGCAGTCTTGGGGGTGGGCCCGAGGGAGGAATCGGGGTGGAAGGAGGGGAGGCTGGACAGGAGGCAGTGCCAGTGCTGTGTGGTTGTCCCGGGGGCACAAGATGTGAACAGAACTCAGGTGGGCCCTGGCGGTTCAGATGGAGAGAAGTGGAGGGACTGGCTGTCACTCTCTCTCTTCCCACCCCCACTGCCTATCTGAAAGCACAATCAGCCCTCATCACAGCCACCTCCTGACTATCCGCGCCCCCGTCTCCAACTCTGCCCCATCAGAGCCATTCCCGTGCCAGCAGTAAGATGCTCTCGAGTTGCAAACATCACCATGCATGCTCTGCTTAGAGCTGTCAGTTTCATACCGATGCCCTTAGAATAAAGGCCAAGCTCCTCAGCAGTGCCTCACATGACCCTCTGTGGCTGTCTCCGCTCACCCCTCCCACTTCCCCTCTTCCATCCCCCCATGTGTTCACACGCACGTCTGTTTTAGCATCCTGCAGCACTGCTCCTGCCCGCAGAGCTTTCTCTTCTTCACGTGTGCCAGTCTGTCTTTCCTCTCCCCTAACCTGTAGCCGGGGCCCCAGCTCATCTGCTTTCTGTGTCTGTCCACTCTTCCTCCAGACACCAGCATCACCATCACCTCCTTGACCAACATGGACCTGATAAGCAAGAATACGGCTCACCCCTCCCACTTCCCCTCTTCCATCCCCCCATGTGTTCACACGCACGTCTGTTTTAGAATCCTGCAGCACTGCTCCTGCCCGCAGAGCTTTCTCTTCTTCACGTGTGCCAGTCTGTCTTTCCTCTCCCCTAACCTGTAGCCGGGGCTCCAGCTCATCTGCTTTCTGTGTCTGTCCACTCTTCCTCCAGACACCAGCATCACCATCACCTCCTTGACCAACATGGACCTGATAAGCAAGAATACGTCTTTGAGGTGTGCCCACAGCCCCACATGCCTGCCCTGTGTCACATGGGGTTGTGATGGCTGGTTTCATTGTCTTTTTCTACTGCTCAAAAGCTTTCCATCTTATCCCACATTGGGTACAATGCCTGACACATTTTTAGGTACTCAGTGAATATTTGATGAACAAACACATGGACAGGCCCCAGAAGCAGCCGAGAAGAGGATTTTTGAGGCTGGGGCAGTAGGGAGTGGGGAGTGGTATTTCAACTGCAAAATTTAAAGAGGGATTTTGAATAAGTAGACCCAGAGCCCTAGCAGTGAATTATTAACAACACACTGAATGTTCTTGCAGGTTTGTTTTTAATGAAAATTTAAAACACCCCCAAATTCCATTTTCAAGTAAAACACACGTCCTTAGTGTCATTTCCGCACCATTGTGAGATATTGCTAAGTGTTTTCACAGCTTTGTGTGGAGCTATAGAAAGCTCTTCATGGTTAATTTCCATAGGGCCCTCCTGAGAGATGTGGGTGCAGAGCGTGGGCACCGGGCATGCCTTGCACTCCCCAGCCAGAGCCGGTGTTGCTGGGGCCTATCTCTGACAGTTGTTTGTCTTTGTGTCTGTCCCTAGCATTGAGAGCAGATCGGATCTGAGAGTGAATCTGCACTGTGAGAGTTTCAAGTGGTACCTGGAGAATGTCTATCCAGAACTCAGGTACACCCCCTACCTGTTGGGGTCTTAGCTGACTGCAAGGAGAGGCCCTCAGCTGGCTTAGTCTAGAGGAGACAGCCTGTGGCCAACTGGGTGAGGGTTTGTAAGTGTGTGGAAGTCTAAGAAGACCAGTTGTCCCCTCTTATCCCTGAAGACAGAAGGGGGATTATTTTGAATCAGCAGCATGAGGGACTGAGGTTAGCTAGTAGCAGTATTCCTCAGCTGCTGGGTTTGAGCCCTGAGGCTGGCTCTGTTCTGGGATCCTTCCACCCTTGTTGCTCCTAGGTCTTTCCTGGCTGCCTCCTTCTTAGCAGCACCCTCCCCTTCTCTGAGCAGTGCAAATCTTTGTAACAGCCCAGGCTGAGATGTCCCTGCCCTTCTCAAAACATGACGCCAACCTCTTCAGGTGCTAGTGTTGCCCATCCAAACAGCGGTGGATTCTCATCTTTCCTCGTGGCTTTCCTCTAGGATCCCCAAGGATTCCTCCATCCGGAAGGGCAACATCCGACAGAGGAAGAAGTGCTTAGAGTCTCAAAAGAGCAAAAATCAAGAGATTGCAAACCTAAAGTTGAGCCCCTGTGTCAAGGTCAATGGCAGGGAAGCGAAGTCCCAGGTAAAGTAACTGGCTGGGGGTATAGCACCGTGTGTCACAGAGGAGGGAGGTGGCCAGGTTAGCCTCTGTCACCTGCTGTTACATGACATCAGGTGCCCAATTGTTCCCAGAGACCAGCAGCCAAGCGTGAGCCACATGTCCCCCTCCCTCTGCCACTGTTTACTCCACTTGGTTCCAAGTACATGGAACTCCTCTGAAAGATGACTTTGCAGGCAGCATCTTGCCCACAGGAAATTGCCCATTAAATCAGCAGGAGCTCAGTGAGTTTGTTGTGGGCATCCTGCCTGCTGGCAGGGAACGTGGGTTATCCTCTGAAAGATGACTTTGCAGGCAGCATCTTGCCCACAGGAAATTGCCCATTAAATCAGCGGGAGCTCAGTGAGTTTGTTGTGGGCATCCTGCCTGCTGGCAGGGAACGTGGGTTGGGACAGGCAGGGCTGGTGGCACAGCTGCCTCCCAAATGTGAAATGCAAAGGGAGAAAAGCCTGCTGGTGGCAGTGCCACCTCCAGGACAAAATGCCTGCTCTGTGAGGCTCCCAGCTGACTTAGCTCTGACTTTCAGGCAGTCACATCAGATTCAGTAAAACCATCGCCATCTGCAGCCCCGTCCCCTGGGTACGTCCTCATGTCCTCCTTCGTCCCGCCCTCCCCTCAGCAGGCCCTGGCCCCCTCTGCAGCTCCTGCTCTCCTCAAGTCTGCAGGACCACTGTGGCCCTTCTTGGAAACTTTCCTTGTGCCTTACTTGATTCATCAACAGAGCACCACTCCCCGCTGTTTTACAGGACAGTGTTCTCCTGTCTGAGGATAGAACTGCCCTTTTAAAGGTCACTGACACATTCACAGCCTGTCCCAACCTGTGTAGCACTTGGCCCGCTGAATGTGTTCAAGCCCGTTCATTGCAGACTTTCCCTCCAGGTGACCCTCATCTTCCTACATTCTCATTCTTTCCGTCTGAGTTCCTGGCTGGCTTCTCTCCCCCGCTTATGGTGGTATCACCAAGGTTCTCAGTTCACTGTTCTTTTTTTATAAACTATTTCTTGGAGATTTTTATCTCTCTGTTTATTGATTAACAAATTCTGTATCTTCAGACGTCCATGAATTTATTTATTCATTCAACAAACACTTCTCTGCTAACTGTGAAGACGCAGAGATGAAAGACCAGGTTGCAGGTCTCGAGGGCCCGGGTAGAGAGTGAGGACGCTGCCTCTGAGGGCTACAGGGAGACGGGTCGGAGGGGTGGAGGGTGAGGCTGAGAGGAAGCAGGAGCCGAATCAGGGTCTGTTTTTTTGTGCTGCAGAGGTTAAGTTTTATCCTCAGGAGCAGGGTGCTGTGAGATCCCAGGAGAGGGCTCGGGGATCTCAGGTTTGCAGTTGGACCTCTCACCTGGACTCTGTCTCTCAGACTCTGGGCAAGTGAGTGAGTCCACAGCCACGTCAAACTCACCTGTGATTCAAGTGAACAGGTGGCCACAGCACCTGTCATGCATCCCGGCCATCTCCCTGTCCTACTAGTTCTCTCTACGTGACCACTCTCTCCCAGGCACTGCAGCTCCAATCCTGGCCAACTCCTATGCTCCTCCTTCTCTAGTATCCCCATCTCTGCAAGCCCCTTCACATCTCCCCCAGAAGAGCTGTTCTTAGGCCTCGTGTTCATGTCTTCATGCTAGATCAGCGTTCCTCAGCCTGGGCACTATTGACAATTTGAGCTGGATAATTCTTTGCTGCAGGGATGCTGTCCTGTGCCTTGCAGGCTGTCTAGTAGCATATCTGGCCTCTCCCTGCAGATGCCAGAAGCACCTCCCGCACACACATCATGACAACCAAAAATGAGCCCAGACATTACCAAATGCCCCTGAGGGGCAGAACTGCCCCTTTGGGAGCTGTCGTGCCGGCTATGGCACCAACCTCCACTTGCCCTTCCTGCCTCCAGTCTTTGCCTCTTGTCTGTGGTCTCGTGTGTGGTCACTAAACTACTGTTCCCAACTGCACCACAGCCTTCAATGGCTCCCCATTGTCTGCCACAATGGTCCAGACTGTTAGGCCTGGCACTTGAGGCATCTCACAGCCTGGCTCCAGGCTATCTGCTCTAACAGGGCAGGAGAGGGAGCTGCCTGAGCCAGATAGGAAAAGAGAAAGGAAACCGAGTGTCTATTTTGCTTTAGGTGTGTCCGCCCGGCTGAGAAAGACACAATTGCTCAAATGGCATTTGTAAGATGTTGAGTACATGGCACACATCCCTCCTCCTACACCCGGCCCTGAGGGGAGGTTGCCAGGCCTGTACCTGACTGAAGGGCAATAATGCCCATCCCAGCTGATCCTCCTGTCCTGTGAGAAAGGGGAGGAAACAGCAGTTGTCGTCAGGGTCATCGTAGTAATGGTCTGCAAGTGAGCAAAGACTTCTTTTCCAGAAGGTAGTGCTAAGCCACCACCCTCTCTGCCCTGCAGAGAACAGCTGGTTTGTGGAGTGACAGTGTGGACTGAGGATAAGAGAGGAACCCCTGAGATTGGAAGACATTCCATCCCTGTTCTACAGATGATGATGCCAAGGCTGTGAGAGGTTAACCAGGGTCTTACACCAGTGAGCTCACAGCCCCCCACCAGCTTCACCCACAGCTGCGCTGGTGCTGACGCTGGCAGAGTCCTGGCTGGCCCTGGAGCAATCTTAAACAAGTTAAATCACAGGAGAAGACGCCTGCCCAACACTCTTCTAGTTTATGCATATTAAAACCATAGATCAGTTCCACCTTGAAGGGAGAGAGGGGCAAAAGACTCTTGTTCCTGGCCAGTTTCCAGTGACAACTCTTAGGAAGAGGGGAGCACAGATGGCACCCTCATGTCAGGGTCTGGGGTGGGGCAGGCCACAGCATGGCCCCCTTCATGACATTCATGGAAATTGGGGCGAGAGTGAGAATGGGGCCCCATATCCCAGACCCCATCCCAGGCCACGGCACACACGCAGTGCAGGCTTCNCCACAATGGTCCAGACTGTTAGGCCTGGCACTTGAGGCATCTCACAGCCTGGCTCCAGGCTGTCTGCTCTAACAGGGCAGGAGAGGGAGCTGCCTGAGCCAGACAGGAAAAGAGAAAGGAAACCGAGTGTCTATTTTGCTTTAGGTGTGTCCGCCCGGCTGAGAAAGACACAATTGCTCAAATGGCATTTGTAAGATGTTGAGTACATGGCACACATCCCTCCTCCTGAATCTGTGTGCAGGAGGCTAGTGGGGATCCCAATAGCCAATGCTGTCTTCCCCTTTCCCTTTCCCTGGGACAGGAGTTTGCTTGGTCTGTCTCCAGCAAAGCAGGCTTTTCTGGTGCTCAGTGTCTTTGGCTGCATCACGAAGTGGGGAGAAGGGATCCAGAGCTCTGGGGGCCTCAGAGAGGGGTCCCCAACACTCGGCCCTGAGGGGAGGTTGCCAGGCCTGTACCTGACTGAAGGGCAATAATGCCCATCCCAGCTGATCTTCCTTTCCTGTGAGAAAGGGGAGGAAACAGCAGTTGTCGTCAGGGTCATCGTAGTAATGGTCTGCAAGTGAGCAAAGACTTCTTTTCCAGAAGGTAGTGCTAAGCCACCACCCTCTCTGCCCTGCAGAGAACAGCTGGTTTGTGGAGTGACAGTGTGGACTGAGGATAAGAGAGGAACCCCTGAGATTGGAAGACATTCCATCCCTGTTCTACAGATGATGATGCCAAGGCTGTGAGAGGTTAACCAGGGTCTTACACCAGTGAGCTCACAGCCCCCCACCAGCTTCACCCACAGCTGCGCTGGTGCTGACGCTGGCAGAGTCCTGGCTGGCCCTGGAGCAATCTTAAACAAGTTAAATCACAGGAGAAGACGCCTGCCCAACACTCTTCTAGTTTATGCATATTAAAACCATAGATCAGTTCCACCTTGAAGGGAGAGAGGGGCAAAAGACTCTTGTTCCTGGCCAGTTTCCAGTGACAACTCTTAGGAAGAGGGGAGCACAGATGGCACCCTCATGTCAGGGTCTGGGGTGGGGCAGGCCACAGCATGGCCCCCTTCATGACATTCATGGAAATTGGGGCGAGAGTGAGAATGGGGCCCCATATCCCAGACCCCATCCCAGGCCACGGCACACACGCAGTGCAGGCTTCCAGCCTGTGCCTGCCCCTTGTCTTCCCACTCCCAGCTGCACAGCCTTTCTCCTAAATGTCACTTTCCTCTAAATGTCCCCCTTGGGCCTAGGGGTGTATACTAGGGACACGGTCTACCCTTGGGAGGACACACCAGGGATGAGATCACACAGGTCCTGAAATCAGGCAGGGGCCATTTGAGTGGGGGAGGAATCTGGGGTCCTAGACTGTGGAGTAAAAGCACCCGAGAGTGGAACCAGGAGCTCTGAGTTCTGCCTCCGGCGGCCACTCACTCCCCAGGTGGGGCGTGCCCCTGGCACTGGGGTGTCCCCGTTGAGAGGAGACTGTTTTGTCCTACAGCCCTGACACTGGCTCGCATCCCTGCTCCGCCCCCAGCTCCCTCCATCCCTTACCCTTTCTTGTCTGACTTGTCCACCTTGGGAGCAAAATGTTCCATCTGAGCATGTATCAAAGATGTTGGCAAACTGATGCCTTGGGTAAAATGCAGGAGAAATCCACCAGCCATTTGTANAAAGATGTTGGCAAACTGATGCCTTGGGTAAAATGCAGGAGAAATCCACCAGCCATTTGTAAACATGTGAAGCCCAGGAAATCTCCAGGTTAACAAGTTTCCTCTTAACTTTATTGAATTCTCTAGAAAAATATCTGTGAAAGGCAGAAAGAAGACAGGTGCACCAATCTGGTTTCTATCCCAATTTAAGAAAGGGGAAAAACATTTTAAAAAAAAATGTTTAATGCATGCCAGTGGTTTAGGCTACTGGCTGGGGGAGCATGGGAGCTGGCAGCTGGGTACCCCAGGTGAGTGAGATGCAGATAGAAGCTCTTACCAACCCTGGACTGCACTGGCACCTCCAGGCGTGTAAAGCCTGAGGCTACCAGAGGCACAGGCTGCCAGCTCGACTTCCCGCCTGCCTGAGCCGCCCACCCTTCTCCTGCTTTCTCAACACACCCCTGGGAGTGGCCCCATCCCAGCCACCACTCCAGCATATCTTCTGGGCTGTTTCCCAAAGGAGGGTCTGAGGGCCATCTCTCTTCCTTTTGGCTCCTGCCAGTCACACTCTCAGCATAGCTGGCAGGAATTGGGCATTGGCTAAATGAGAAGCACCATTCCAGCATGGATATGTATTAGCCCGTTTATTCCTTGCAGCGGCCCCCTGCAGTGGGGACTGATACTTTCTCCATTCTGCATTTGAGGGAAGTGAGGTACAGAGTTGAGTGACTCACCCGACTTCACAAGGTTAGTGAGTGGCACAGCCAGGATTGCAGCCCCGGCAGTCACCCCAGAGCCCAGCAACATGACCCAACAAAAGGTGTCCTGGGTGTGGGTTTTTAGTCAATGTGGAAGGAATGGGAAGGATGGGCTGGAAATAAAAGTCCCCCAAAGTGAATCCAGTGAAGGTCTCGATCAAAGGGGGGGTGAGTGTCTGAAGGCCAGCCAGGTCCCCCTGCTGCCTCTGGCCAGAGGCCTCCAGCAGGGAGGGGCTGAGGCCCATCTCTGTGCAGCCGATGAGCAGACCCCAGCACTGCCAGCCGGTGCATTTGAGTGTCATCACAGTCAATACCAATCATGACAGCTGACCTTTCAGAGATCCAGACGCATCTAGAGGTCAGCTAAATTAAAGGTTCAGTTGAACCCAGGCTCATTCATTCCAGTTATCTTGTCTGAAGAGAGAGCTCTGCGGGTGTGTTCTATGACGAGCGAGTTGCCCAGTGTGACCTAAGAGGTCCAAAGCCAGCTGGTGGCCCTGGATACTCTTGGCACAGGGTCCCATCTCACCAGGGAAGGCCCAAGTTCAGAATCAACCCTGGGATCTTCTCCTGGCATTGCCTGGAGTAACCCCTTGACCTCTTTGATCCTCAGTCCCCGCTTCCATAAAGTCATACCTACCTCTCAGGGTCCTTGAGAGGATTAAATAGAGAAGGAATGTGAAGCATCTAGAAGCAGGCCTGGCCCTGGAAAGAGTTTCTTACCGAAGTTACTCTGGCTGTCTAACACAGCAACGCCAGCAACACTGCCTTGCGTTCATTTCTTTCCAGTTTACTGTCTCCCCCACCACTCACCCGCTGCCCTGCACAGAAGAATTTTTTAACATGAAACTTGCCACCACCAGTAAATGGTGTGAGCTCCCGCCTTGCTGAAAACACAGCCACCTAACTTCCCTCCATGTGTTAACGTTTCTCGCTTCCAACTCCTGTTCCTTACCCCATCATAAAATGCCATTCATGGAGCACTTGCTGTGAGCTGGGGGCCAGGCCCTGGGCTAGGTGCTTCCAGGCTTATCGTGTTTCATCTCTGCAGCAACCACATGAACTATGTCCTGTATAACCACTTTTGACAGACAGGGTAAGCGAGGCTCTCCCCAGGTCACACCTGAGTGGTGCCAGAGCAGGGTCAGACACAGGCCTGCTGCCTCCTGAGCCCAGCCCTTCAGAGTAGGCTCAGGCTTCCCAGCCTCAGTACTGTGGACATTAGGACCAGATCATTCTCTGTTGTGGGACTGCCCTGTGCATCATGGGGTGTTTAGCAGCACCCCTGGCCCCACCTCCAGAGGAGATGCCAGAATCACCCCTCACCAAGTTATAATTAAAAATGTCTCCAGACACTGCCAAATGTCCCCTGGGTGGAGGGTGGGGGGCGAAATCACCTCAGTTGAAAGCCAGTGCTCTAGGCCGACTGCTCTTGCCCTTAGAGGCGGCCCTGAGCCATTCTGAGAGCAGCCCCTCTGCCTGGACCCCGCTTTGTTTCTGTTAGTCACCTGCCTCTTTTAGTCATGTCTTACGGACTCTCTGCTTCTCCATCCAGTGCCAGACAATAAGCCCAGCTGGACACTGTGGCTCATTTGCACCCAGCTTTCACAGTTGTGGCCAGATGGGTGCTTACTAGCGAGACAAGTCTATTGCCCTGGCTGCCAGGACTCTCCCTGCTGCACAGGGAGTCTCCAGAGACGTCCTCCAGGCACAGGAGGTCTGAAGACTGTGCAGCCTGGGTGCTCCCCTCCTCATTCATCTGAGCCCCTCCTCCTCCTTGCCGGGCAGAGGCCACCCACACCAGCCTCCAGGACAGCCTCAGGGGTCACCCCTCTGGCTGCAGCTGCATGTGCATTGGGTGGGGAAGGGACACCAGTCATGGGCTGGGCTTTTGCCAGTCCCCCAAATGGAGCCATGAGCAGAGGGCCCAGCGCTCACCAATCAAGGCCAGAACCGCCTGAGCGACCGCTGCTGCCTTCCTGGAGCCCATTTCTGACTCCAGGGCTCGTTTAATAAACTCATCCATCACAGGCCACGTTGGCGGGAAGTCTGATGGCCGCAGAATGGGAATCGGAAAACCTCTCCTTGTTTCCCCCTTCAGCTGTTCCTGTCATAGGCTTCCCCCTCCCCTCTCCTCTTGAAGATGTGGCCAGAGACCAGCCTTCCTCTGGGAAACCACGCAGCTAGATTATTTAAAAGTCAGGAAAGCACCAGACAACGGAAAGTCCACATAGGGTAATGGCCTTGATCTGTTTCTGTGCTTCTCACACGCTCCTCCTGGGGGGTCTTTGAGTTGGTTTCCTCAGACCCCACCCGGGCTGTGCCCTGTGCCTGTAGGCACTCCTTCCAGAAAGGCACTTGTGGACGGGTGTCTCAAATGTCAAAAGAACCCACTACCACAGCATGTCCAGTTCTTGAGGACCCTAGGATATTAAGAAAGATGCCAAAATAGGCTTTCAAAAACTCTAGTATATTTTAAGTTTTTGTTTAATCAGTTACTGCTTTTGACACAAAAAAACACAATGCTGTTGTATCATGATAATTGTAAGATAATGACAGGATTTATTTTTGAATGCTAGTTCTTGGCTTCCTACAAGCTGTATGGTCAGGCAGTAGGACTGAAGGAATGCACCTCATCTTCTGTCCACATCAGCGACTATTTAGGCTTATTTCCTGAGAAAGTCACAAATCTAAATTTGAGGTCTGAACTGTGGGCCTGGGCTGATGACCCCTGGCAGCCCTGGCCTTAGACCTGACCCTTGGGCTCTTGTCTCTTCTCCCCACAGGTCAAAGAAACTCTGAGCCCACATCCAGGGGTCCACCATCTAGATCATACTGTGGATGTCTAGGACCCCAGAATCCTTCCCCACCTTGAATGGCCCCTGCCTGATTTCAGGACCCATGTGATCTCATCCCTAGTGTGTCCTCCTGAGGGTGGACTATGACCCTAGTATACACACTAGGCCCAAGGGGGACCATTTAGAGGAAAGTGACAAGCCAGGATGTGCAGATGGGGTGGGAAGACAAGGGGGCAGGCACAGGCTGGAGGGTGCCCCGTGGCCTAGGACGGGGTCCAGGTGTACAGGCCCCATTCACACTCTTGCCCCAATTCCCATGAATGTCACAGAGGGGACCGCACTGTGGGCCTGCCCCACCCCAGACCCTGGCATGGCGCCTGGAAGTTGGCCAGGAACGAGACTCTCTTGCCCCTCTCTCCCTTCAAGGTGGAGCTGATCTATGGTTTTAATATGTACAACCTAGAAGAGGCGTGTCGGGCAGGCGTCTTCTCCTGTGATTAAACTCATCTAAAAGAGCTGCCAGGCCAGCCAGGACTCTGCCAGCGCAGCACCAGCGCAGCTGTGGGTGGAGCTGCTGTGGGGCCACTTATGACCCTAGATGACCTCTCAGAGCCTTGGTTTCATCATCTGTCAAACGGGGATAATAGTAACACCTACTTAGTGGGATTCTTATGAAGACTGAAATAATCTGTGTAAAGTTCGCAGAACAGTGTCTGACATGTAGTGCTCAATAACGTCAGCCGTTGTCGTTAGCAGCAGCAGCAGCGTGGCTGTGGCGTGAGCGCTGTGCGCACGGCTTCCTCCTCCTTTCAGCTTCTGGAGGAAGGCACGTGGTGTGGGGGGATGGCACGTTCACAAGGCCGGAGAAGAACATCTTCATATGTCCCAAAGAATGCATTTGACGACTTTTTATCATAGAAAACCTCAAATAGATGTAGATATAGATGTAGAATAGTATAAGGAACTCCCACGTACCCATTGCCAGGCTGTAAAGATTACCAACTCATGGGCAGTCTTGCTTCGTATATATTTCTGTCCACTCCCCAGGGACTGCCTTCTGGTCTAGGTTTTCTCCCAACCAGCAGGTTGAAAAGGGTCGAAAAAATCCTCAGGCAGAGCCATCCTTAGGAGACAGCAGCTCCTAATGGGCTGGTCGCTCCATCCAAGGGACAAGGGGTCAGGGAAGGCCCCAGATCAGGAGAGGCAGTCGTCATTGTCCAGCACGCCAGCCAGCTCAGGGTGGAAGGACGCCACCATGCCATCAGGACAGCAGGAGGCCCCGAACCTGTGGCAGATCAGGTGGAAGAAGCCAGGCCTTAGGAGGCGTGAAAGGTGTGCAGCAGACCGTGGAGGTCAGCAGAGGCCCTGAGACCAGGAGGTGGCTGGCATGAGTCAGGCCAGGAAGTTGCAGGTGACCACCATATCTGCCTGGGGGACATTTGGTCCTAGAGCAGGGGGCTTACCTTTTAAGTGCCCTTTTTTTATTCCTGGGCCAAGGATAAGTAGCCCATGAGTGTGGCCCAGAGACTAAGGGTCAACTTGTCTGCAGGGATGTGGTGGCAAACAGATACAGCCCTTGCCGGAGTCCTCCGTGTGTTCTCTCAGGGGATCCAATTCGGGAATTCTCTTTGTCTCATGGTGAAGGCAGAGGGCAGGTGTTATCCCTGTTTTATAATGGAGGGAAAATCCACCTTTCCAGCTTCGGATTTTGACAACTCTTATGCCAGCAATCTCTGCCCCCGACTTAAGAACTGGGGAGTGCTTTAGGCTCCATAAGCAGCAGTTCCTCTGCTGTCTGTCACTTTGCTGTCTAACTACGTTAGAATCATTCCTCATAATGACCTAACAGAATACCCCTTTTCCACCTGCCATCAGAACTCCACTTGTCAGTTCGGTTTCTCAGCTTCTCTCCCTCAGGAGTTCGAGGGCCATTGGCCTGTCGTGCTGGCACGTCGGAGCTCGCTCACCCTCTGGACAGGATTTGATTCCTCACAACTTTCTTCTTTCCCTCAGCTCTTCCTCGGGGCCAATGGCCTGTTGTGCTGGCACGTCGGAGCGCGCTCACCCTCTGGACAGGATTTGATTCCTCACAACTTTCTTCTTTCCCTCAGCTCTTCCTCCGTCCCCTCCTTGTTCCCTTTGTCCCTCCATTTGCCTCTTGTCCTCACTCTTGCATTCTCGAGACACTGATTTGGACTCCCTTTCCAAGAAGAGGAGACATTCTAAACACAGCCAGAGACGGGGGCGGTGGGGGTGACCTTCCAGGTAGCTCTTGAAATGTCAAGCGTGGGGAACAGACTCTCCTTGAGACATTTCCTTCAGAGAAACGGCACCACACAGCCTGTCTGGGATGCGGTTCAGGCTCCTGCCCAAAGCCCAGAGTTGTTCAGCGACTCCCAGAGGCAGCCTGCACAGCCCGGCCCCTTTACGGGGAATAGGGATGGAGACTTCCGTGGGGGTGTGACCTCTGAGTCTTTGGAACTTGCGGGACATTTTTCGAGGTGACTTGTTTGACAGTTGATTCCTGCTAGGACCTCAGTGCTTTTTATCAAGCTGTAGTGATCATCACACATAGGCACAGTAGTACCCCATGAGTGCTGGCCCCCTAGACCTTGAGTGAACCTTCCTGGCCTCTCCCCGCAGGTGTGGGCCTACACGTACACCCAGCAGATCCTCCAGGAGGAGATGTGCCTGTCAGTGGTCACCTTGTTCCCTGGAGCCCCCGTGGTTCTTATCCCTTGCAAGAATGGAGATGACAGACAGGTAAGAGCTCACTGGGTCCCTGGGGTGTGGCTGCCTTGCATGCGTGACTGCCAGTGTAGGTCCAATTCTTGTGTGTGTGTGTGTGTGTGTGTGTGTGCGCGCACACACACAGGAAAGGAGAGAAACCATTAGAAGAGGAAGCTTTAGTGAGGAAGGTCCCTGTGGTCAGGAGAGTGATGCCTCAGACCCCCACGGTGCCAGCAGCAGTGGCAGTGTTGACCCCGCCCACCAGCTTGCCATATGAAAGCCTGTTGACACCAGGCCCAGTCATCTCGTACTGTTCTGTCACAGCTCCATTCCCCCACCTGGGATCCCAAACAAGGATCCCAGGCCACAGAGATGAGCAGGACTTGACCGTTTGCCATCAGGGCCTTGGGCTTCACCGAAGTCTGTGGCACTCTGGCTGCACCATGTGCGCAGTTCCTCTAGCAGCAAGGTGTTGGCTCCACTCAGTCTCATGACCACTGGGTGCCAGCATTAGAGAGACCAAGATTCAAAGGCCCGTTTTGTGGCTCCCTGGCTGTGTGACCCATAGCAGTTTACTGGACCTCTCTGAGCCTTCATTTCCTCCTTTTTGAAATGAGGCTGATGCAGGGTAGCTGTGTAGAGCAATGAACTGAGATGGTCTCTATGAAGCACAGAGCTCAGTGCCTGGTCAGCGGAGTCCCCAGCTTCTGCCCATCCCCTCCCTCCTCGCCATGTGAGGTGAGTGTGAGAAAGAGCCACATGAGACCCCGCTCTGCTTGGGCGTTCATGTGCTGATTCACTTTGAAGAAGCCCCCTCCTGCCATCGCCCTCGCTGCTCCCACCACCCCGGCTGTCCCCGACTTCTGTGTCGCTGTGCAGATACCGAGTGTGCGTCATCTCTCTGGTTGCTCCAGTGACTAACTTCACATTTTCTGGCCTATTGCTTGGAAAGTTATTGCCTCCTAATGAGTTTTCCTAGCAAACGTATTGATTTTGCTTTCAACTTTTCTTATCGAATTAAGAAACAAAAACCAAAACAAACAAACAAACAAAAAACAATACCTGGCAGGGCAATTAGTTGCAGTTTCATTCTTCCGTGAGACCGTGAAATCAAGTCTCTGGATGATCTTAGACATGTGCGGTCAACCTTTATGATGATGCTGGGACTCCCCACAGTATTGATGGGACTGGGACTTTAGCCAGAGAAACTAGTTCATCTCTCTCCTCTCTGTCTTCTCAGCAGTGGACCAAAACTGGCTCCCGCATCGAGCATGTAGCATCCCATCTCTGCCTGGACACGGATATGTTCGGTGATGGCACTGAGAATGGCAAGGAAGTCGTCATCAACCCGTGCGAGTACTCACTTATGAGCCAGCACTGGGACATGGTGAGCTCTTGAGCACCCTTGCCAGGACCAGCCTGGGCCATGGGGCCGCGCTTCCCCACACGGAACAGACTGGACACCAGGCTGCGAGCAGCCCGCCACTGCTCCGGACGCCCTGGACTGGGAGGTGGAGGCAGAGCCCCCAGGACAGGAGCGGCTGTCTCAGGGAGGAAGGAGGAAAAGATCGTAAGCCGATGGGGCTCAAGCCAAATCCTCCATGTTCTCAACGCCGTTAAGTTCCGGTCCTGGCCAGGGCTTCGCCTGAGTGATATCTGCAGACAGATCTAATGGGAAGTGTTTGGTGTTCCCTTTCTTATAAAGAGGCACTTGGAGGAAGTCAGAGGGAAAAGTCATCTTGTCACCAGGCCAGGACTAAATTGAGAGATGAGAATGGAAGTTGTTTTCAAAACAAATAAAGTTAATGTTAGAATTGTCTCTAGGTATCTCTACTGTTTTTTCCTGTGTTGACTCAGGGCTAAGCTGAATGGGGGTATGGGGTGGGGGTGTCTTGTTGCTGGGTACACAGAAAAGACAGGGAGGTAGAGGCCTGGGCCCTCGTCCTGGGCTGCCACCAACCAGCTGTGTGATCCTAAGAAGACACGGAACTTCTTTGGCCTGCCATCTCCTATTGTGTCAAGGGGCGGGAGCAGGACCAGATCTGTGGTGTGTACAGGTGATCCACAGCTTCTGTATATGGGGAAATTGTCTCTCATTCAGAGGCTGTAGGTTCCCCTGTGGAGATCCTTGATTCAGTAGGTCCAAGGCAGGCTCCAGACTTCTCAGCTGATTCTGATGCCCCTCCTTGGTTAGAAACACTGCCCCAGACAGTCTGTGCGCCCCCTTATAGTCTATGGCCATTAGCCTAAGAATTTCTTACTCTAATAAATCTCCAGTTTGCTGGCTGTGCTCTGGGAATTGGCTACAGTGGTCGTCCATTCTTAATAACTAGGGTTTAAGAGAAGAACCAAGACATGTTGCTTATAAGTTCCCCAAATCTGCCTGTATGCTCTTTGTCAAGGTATGTTCACCACCTGCTGTTTTGTAATCGTTTTCATTACTGATGTGACATAGGTCATCCCAAAATGTAGCAGCTTAATGCAACACACATTTATTTTCTCACAGTTTCTGTGGATCAGGAATCCAGTCCCAGCTGAACTGGGTTCTCTGCCTCAGGGTGTCTTCCAAGGCTACAATCAAGGTGCTGGCCAGGGCTGCGGTCGCCTCAGGTTTCAGCTGGGGCAGGATCTGTTCCAAGCTCACTATGTGATTTTTGGCAGAATTTGGTTCCTCTCCGGCCCTTGCCATGTGGGCCTCCCCAGCAGGGCAGCTTGCTTCACAAAGCCAGCAAGCCGAGGTGGCAAGTGTGCCACCAGGGTGGAAATCACGGACTCGTATAACCTGCTCTCCAAATCACCTCCCATCACTTTTACCATATTCTGTTCGATGGAAGCAAGTCATCAGGTCTGTCCCATATTCAAGGGGAGAGGATCACATGAGAGAGTCAATGCCAGGGGGCAGACATCATTGGGGGCCCT
>NW_007728233.1:273334-273939 GCF_000696425.1 Galeopterus variegatus
TCAAGGGGAGAGGATCACATGAGAGAGTCAATGCCAGGGGGCAGACATCATTGGGGGCCCTCTCAGAACCCACCTACCACAGTAACTATTATATTCTAAGCAGGGATCCGCTGCCCCTCATCCAGAAAGACCTTCAGTGATGGGAAGTTGTTCAAGCTCATTATGAAATCCATTACTACAGACTGCTGTAGACTTGGAAAGAGAATTGAGCGTGTACAAACCCAGAATAACCTCTGGTGGTTGTATCTGTTTGTTTAAGCAATCCTCCCATTGCTTTGTGTAGTTCTGACTTGGCTCTTTTGTTGGGGCTATTTCACTGTACACTGGGAAAAGGAAAGGAGGTTGTGGATGTATAAAGCCGCCTAGAAGACATTCTGATGGCTCTTAAGCTATGTGTCCGCAGGGTTTAAAGCAGACTTGCAGAGAAGAAAGAATAGGCACATTTGCCAACAACCTTTCCTCTAAGTCGGTGAAACAGGTACTAGAACAAAAAAAGCAGAGCCTGGTATTGTCCTCACCTGTGTACTTGTCGCCGTCTGTACAGGTGCCTGTCTTTGAGCTCCCCTGGTGGCAAGAAAGCCAACTCTTGCCTCTGTTTATCCCCA
>NW_007728233.1:274101-277018 GCF_000696425.1 Galeopterus variegatus
CGGGAGTGCCACCGTGCTCCCAAGCGGCGCACTGTAGCAGTGCGCCACCGGGCCAGCCCTGCTTTGTGTAGTTCTGACTTGGCTCTTTTGTTGGGGCTATTTCACTCTACACTGGGAAAAGGAAAGGAGGTTGTGGATGTATAAAGCCATCTAGAAGACATTCCGATGGCTCTTAAGCTATGTGTCCGCAGGGTTTAAAGCAGACTTGCAGAGAAGAAAGAACAGGCACATTTGCCAACAACCTTTCCTCTAAGTCGGTGAAACAGGTACTTACTAGAACAAAAAAAAGCAGAGCCTGGTATTGTCCTCACCTGTGTACTTGTCGCCATCTGTACATGTGCCTGTCTTTGAGCTCCCCTGGTGGCAAGAAAGCCAACTCTTGCCTCTGTTTATCCCCAGCACTGGGCTGGGCACATCAAGCTCTCAGTGGATGTTTTCCTAAATGGATGATTGAAAAACTCTTCCTCACCCAACATGAAGTGACTTCCTTACATTTTACTGCCCCTATAAAGTGACAAATATAGGTGGGCCTTAGGTCTCTCTCAGACACCCAAGGGAATGGGGAAAGAGTAATGGAGACCTCTTTCCCAGAGGGGCAAACACCTCTTATCTCAACCTCTCTTAACGTGGCAGAAGGGCCAAGGGAGAGACCTTGGGGATAACAATGAAGAGCCACCTTGAAGGATGTGGAGGGTGGCCTGCTAATGAAGGTGCGGATGGTTCTCAGGTGAGCTGCGGCCCATGTGCCTAAGGCCTCCTTAGTGGAAGATGGAGGCTAAAAACCCTGTTGGGGCAAACAGGAATCACTACAACTGTGCAGAGCTCTGTGAACGCCCTCCATCCACTAACCCAGTGGTGAGGCAGCCAAAGCTAGAGTGATCTGTGACTTAAAAGCAAATGTAGCAGCAGCTCCAAACCTGCACCAATTCAAAGCAAAGCTGACAATAACCAGTTGGGACAGTGACCTGCTCCAGTCCTGGGGATGTCCAGGGCCTGCACGTGAGTAGCAGAGTGAGCATGGCCAAGCCTTACCTGGCTCTCAGGTCTGTAGGTGGAGGCTGAATTAGAGTCCTCCGTCATCTCTGATGATTGAGTCTGAATGCCAGGTTTTAGTAACATGAAATCACTCACTAGGTCACCAGTAGCTGTGAGTGAAAGTGGAAATTTGCCAAATGGCATCAACCTATGAATAAAAAAGACCTCCACCCTAAGGATCTTAAGGGCTCACAAGATTTAGACCCCAGACCATGCTTGGAGAGTCAACACACTGCCGGGTGAGGAGGTAGCCAGGTGTGGCAGAAACCCCTTCACCCAGGGTGACATCTGGCTAGTAGGAATAGATGTGAACAATGTGGGCTTCTACGTATTTTACTGGTGTGCTGTGTGTGAAATGAAATGAAAGGGAATCTATACATATGTTATATGTGTGTGTTGTATATGTACACATGCATATTTATTATCATGAGCTAGGGAAGATAGGTCAGGCTTCAGACATTCTGCTGTCTGGATTGGAGTGGGGGACAGGATAGTTTTGAGTGGATGGAGAGAAACGGGAGTGTTTACATGAATCTGAGCTCAGCATGGGTGGCTGAACCTGGTGCCACGTTGAATCTGAGTCTCACTCACTCTCATGGCAGTTTGTTGACTTGTGTGCTTTGTCATTTCACCCTGAGCACTCATCTTCAGTGGGAGTTTTTCTTCTAGGCATCCCTGGTGCCCTGGTTGTGGAGGCATGCCTCAAGAAGCTTTAAGTGTACCTCTGCTGGGGTACTACTGGGTTTCATTGATTGCAAACCAATTTGTACACTGACTCTGTTGGTGGTTTCCACACTATAAGTGATGAGAAGTTGGACGCCACCTCTATTACTTGGCACAAGCGTGGATTTTGATCTTTTGCGATCATCTTTTTTCTACACATACTCTTATTCCTGTTTCCATGCAGGAATTCTACCCAGCTGGTGGGTGGGCTTTGTCTAGCCCTTCCAGGCACCCAGCTATACATAGGGCACCATTTCTGGCCCCTTTACCTATGAGACTGTGAGTTTCATGTCTGTCCCTGCCTGGTGGTAACATGTATCTGGCTTCAATTCCCTTCAGTTCTCATTCGACATTGACTGAATTCCCACTAGATTTTGGAATCTGGAATTTCCTCCTTCTCCCTTTCAAATGCAGCTGTGATTTCAAATTGTTTTATCCAATATTTATATGTGTGTGGGGGAGGAGGCTTTCTGTGTCAGCTCGGACTGGAATTCCTTGGTGCTGTGATAAGCTGTCACCACCGTCTTTCCCACTGGCTGCAGGACCATATCTCATTGTAGACATTCAATACATTTCTGTGAGTGAGTGAGAGAATAAGCTTGTTATTCTTTAGTCCCGCTTCCTAATTACCTCCTGGCTACAGTTATCAGACATTAGAGTTTTAAAAAGACAGGAAAGGCAGAAATGAAGGACCAAGAAGACAAATTTATGACAATAAAATCTTGTTATAATACACATAGATTTAGGGATCATGCATATTTTACTTCCTAATGACAGAGTTTAATACTGAAACTGCTAACTGCAGAGAACTATCAGTAATGGAAATCTTTAATACTGCAGTACGGGCCAGCAAGAGAGAATTTGTTCTCATAAACTCTGGGGGACGGAGATGGAAGGGTAGGCAGGAGCCCTGGTATTTCATCAGGAAGAATCTCAGGCACCATCACTGGCATCTGGCAAACAGAGTCCTGGCTGGCCTTTATACAAAGGTCCACCTGGTACCCGAGGCCCACCATAGGTTGCCCGCCGTAGGTTGTCCATGGAAGAATTAAGTGCCCTTGCTTCCCCACTCCACACACTGAACCACTATCCTGCCTTAACTCATTCATTCTCTTAGCACCTGGGAAGTGTCTGGCACACAGAGAAGTACAGTGAAGGA
>NW_007728233.1:277812-323180 GCF_000696425.1 Galeopterus variegatus
AACTCATTCATTCTCTTAGCACCTGGGAAGTGTCTGGCACACAGAGAAGTACAGTGAAGGATTGAGGTTTGTATGAGAGGTCTAGCAGTTGTGCAGAGGCCGTGGTCTCTGGGACCTCTCAGGTGGCAGGTGGGGACTTATTCTTCTCCACCATGCAGAGCCAACTGCCCAGGTTCCCTTGTGGTCTATGGACTCTGGCAGCCCCACTTGGATTAGCAAACTCCAAAGCTCTGAGAGCTTTTCCATTTGCCATGGAGCCGACTAATTTAATGAAGCCATCACAGTGCAAACCTCAGGGCTTATTGGAAAAGGACTTGAGCACGACATTATTTCACAGCAGTAGATTGCATCATTTTCATTTCACAGCTTTCCAATGGGAAATAATAAAACAAAAATTACAAACATAACAAAGAGAGAAAGAAGGAAAAAAAAAAAAAAACCTTGGGAGAGAGATGCATTCTCTGTGCTGTGACAGGGCTGGTTACCTTGTTCACCTGGGCCAGTAAATATTACCTGGCTTCCCTCTGCGGGAAGGAGCAGCCCAGGATAACTCCACCTGCTGCTGAAGATAACAGGCTGCAATAACTCACTGTCCAGACCCAGCAAGGAGCAGGGAGCGCCCTGGAGATGGCAGTCGTATGGACCTCCGAGAACTGCCAGCATCCCAGAGCACAGCCTGGCCACAATGCTGGGGCTGGGCTGCCGGTGGTGATGGCAGGGCGAGTTTATGGGGTGTGCATGTGGGCTGGCTTTCCTCCCCTCCACAAGACAAAGCAGCTTTGCCAGCAGAGCCCCAACCCGTCCCTACGATGGAGGAAAGAAAATAGGTCCCTCCCCCCATCCATCCTGCAGGGTGCTTTCGGTGTGACTGTGGGTGAACTGTCAGCCAGAAGCTATTTAGGAGTCAACGGAGAGACGAAGCTCTTTCCAAAAGCTCTTCTCATTAACAGCACTGAGGTGCGCAGATTGAGAGGGACAATGGAGCTCAGCTGGGCCTTTTGTTCCATTCTGTGGGCCTGCCCTTCAGTTCCAGGAGGTGCCCTGGGCCTGTCCCCACAGCAAGAAGACCCGATTCCTCCATTCCACCTAGGCCCAGATTCCTCCCCTGCCTGTACTGAAAATAACTTTCCCCCACTGAGAGTGAAGGAGTTTGAGACCATCTGGAATGAGCTCCCTCTTCCCCACAGGAGCTTTGTCCAAGGCTTCCCCCACCTGGGCTTTAATTCCCCTCCTCCCTTTGTGATCTCTCAGCCTCTCCCTCCGCCAACCCGTCCCCAGCACCTGAGTAGCAGGAAAATCTCTCCTACCCTGACTTAAAGAAAAAAGCCTTCCCTGGAGCCTGATCTCCCCTTTTCCTTCGACCAACATGCTCCCTGAAGCAGAGGTCAGTCTCACAGACTCTGGTGTTAGGTAATGTAGCTTCGAATCCCATTCTTCTAGTTCTCAGCTGTGTGACGAGGGGCAAATTACTTAACCTCTCTGAACTCAATTTCCTCCTCTTCGAATGGGCTGATAATCATATTTGCCTCACAATTTTATTGCGACATTAAAATGATCCATGTGAAGTTCTCAGCACAGAGCTAGGTAGACATTAGATCCTCAGAAGGGTTTGTTGTCTTTGTAGTTTATTGTGAGGATTAAACATCAGGTCCCCGGAGCAGAGAGCAGGGCCTGTGAGCATTGAGAGATGCCCGTTGTCTTGGTCTGCTAGGGCTGCTATAACAAACATGCCACAGACTGGGTAGCTCAAACAATGAACACTTATTTCTCACAGTTCTGGAGGCCGGGGAGTCCAAGATCACGGCCCCAGCAGTTTTGGTCTCTGATGAGGGTTCACTTCCTGGTTCATAGGCAGCCACCTCCTCTCTGTGTGCTCACGTGTCAGAAAGAGGGTGAGCAAGGTCTCTGGGGGTCTCTTCTGTAAGGACACTACTCCCCTTGTGAGGGCCCCACCCCTAACACGCTCACATTGGGGGCTAGGATTTCAACACATGAATTTGGGGGGACAGGAACATTCGGTTTGTTGCACCCCTCAATCCTCAGAGGTCCCTTGAAGTTCAGGCTGGGACCCAAGGCTCCCCTGTGGGGTTGTCCAGGGCATGGAGCCATGAAGAAGGACTCAGACCCCCTACCAATGTGACTCATCGGCTCTGGATTGCCGAGGAGCCCAGGAGGGAGAGTGAGAAGAAAAGAGTATGAGGACCAGTAAGGGCAATGGCGTGCCCTCATGGTTCGGGCCCTTCCCTGCATGGAGTTCTCCGCCATTTCCCCACCTGTAACACGAACCAGCTCTCTGCCTCTCTGTGCACGGCCTCCATGTTGTCACAGAAGAGAAGGACCTCTGGGGCATGGCAGAGTAAGTCCAGCCTGCCCGGAACCCCCAGAAGCCCCTCCTCCTCGCAGAGGAGGTCGTGCCTCACCCGCTTCCTGCCCCCTGTTAGAAACTTCCGGTCTGACCCGTGAACTCAGCTCTCGCGCCTGAATTCTGCTCTCTTCACTTCTCTTCAGCCTGGCCCCTGCATGAGTTTCAGGTTTGCAGCTACCCCTAGACACTGTCAGAACACTGTGTCCAGCTCAGGTGCTAGTGCCCTGTCCCTGGGCTTCCACCTGCCTTCCTGATGGGGTCACCTGCTCAGGGCATGGGGTCTGATCCATCTCCCCAAACTGGGGGCAGAAGTCCTACATTCACTACTGCTCTTTCAAGGACACTGAGCAAAGGGAGAGGATGTGAGGGACCC
Organism: Galeopterus variegatus; assembly: GCF_000696425.1. Lineage (NCBI taxonomy): Eukaryota > Metazoa > Chordata > Mammalia > Dermoptera > Cynocephalidae > Galeopterus > Galeopterus variegatus. The sequence goes on from NW_007728233.1 coordinate 280,551, forward strand.
AAAAAGCAGCTCAGACAGAACCTTGTGCCAGAAAAGAGGTTCAAAGGAAGAAAAGAAGTCAGGCGAGATGAACTTGAAGCACAGGTTAGATCTCACAAAGACAGAGATGGGAACGCGCCGTAGACAATAACAGCAGTGTGCACAAAGGCTCAGGGCAGGACAAGGCGGGCCTTTCTCGGGGAATGAGGAGCAGGTTGACCAGCCTGTGGCGCAGGAGACATGGAAGGGAGCGGGGGGTCAGGTAGGGCCAGAAAGGGAGCCTTGAATGCCAGGCAGAGGATTCTGAACTTAATCAGGTAAGTAGTTGTGAGCCACTGAAGGTTCTGGAGTAAAGGAGTAGTCTTGACCGGAGTGGGAGGAGGAAGATTGACTGGGTAGCAGGGAGTCAGATGGTTTGGGGTGAGATTCTGTGGAGGCAGGGCCAGTTAGAGACTCCAGAAACAGTCCAAGAGATTTTGTGAGGCCTGACCTATGTCACTGTGCATCAGAGTGAAAATGGACAGTGCTGTGAGAGATTGTGGTGGTGGATGTGGGAGGTCAAGGAGAAGGGGGAGGAAAGAAGACAGAGTAAGGCAAGAGAACGGCCCTCATGCCTCCCGAGCCGACTGGGAAAATGTCTGCACGGTACCCATGTTTCATTTATCTGTTTGAGTAGCCAATAACCAGGCTTAATTTTTTAAATTATAAGATATTTTACTCACCCAAAAGAGGGGTAATAGTAGCATAGCAACCTCTGACAGGAGTTTACTCTGTGCCCAGCATTGTTCTAAGAGCTTTAAAGAATGTAGTCAATCCTCATGAAAACCCTCATGCAAATACTAGCTACACAGTAATAGCTACTGCTATTATCTCCATCTTACAAGTGAGTAACTTGAGGGCCAAACAGATTAAGTACCTTGCCCACCATCATACAACTTGTAACAAAAGTGAGATTCGAGTCCAAGAGGTGCGCTCACAAGTTCTGGGTTCATAACCACTGGGCTCCAAAGCTCCTCGGGTTGAGGAGAGAATAACGAATACTTATTCGTTGAAGTTGAAGCCCCCTGTGTAAAGCTCCCCAGTGGGCTGACTTTTAAAATTGAGTTGTTCTACATCTTGAACCACTGATTAGCCACACTGACCCTCAGATTCATTCATTCATCAGTCATTTGCTAGATAGGGAAGGGAGAAGGGGCAAAGCATTTAGTGAGCTGTTATTGTGTGCCAATACTGTGTTTACGTACTGCACATTCACTATTTTATTTACTGTGAACAGCATTCCTACGGGTATTAGCATCACAATTTTACAGATGAGGAACTTGAGTCTTAGAGAAGTTAAATAAACAGTGTGATAAAGTGATAAATGGCAGACCAGTGTGTCCCTTCTCTGTGACCATGCCTCCCAAAGTACATGGCAATTCATCCCCAAAGGCATATGTAAATCAGTAAGCAATAAATGTTTACTAGGCACCTGTTATATGACAGGCAGTATGCCAGGAGCTGGCCGCCAGTCCTCGCCTTCAAGGACAATAAGCAGAGGAGAAAGATGGGTTTTGTTTTAGAGTCAGGGGAAGAGAAGAGGAGAATGGGAGGGAGGATGCGCTTGGGAGGATCACTGCTATCACAGAGGTCTCATGAATACAAGGGGAACAGAGAAGGGAGGGGGAAAGTGTCACAGAGAATGGGGTGGACGTTGTGAGGTTGATAGAACAAGAGGAAGAGAGGGTGGAATTCCAGATCCAGGAGCCCACATCTGCACTTCCAGTCTATCTTCACTACCTGGCTTAATCTTCACTGTCCTATCACTGATGCATTATCTTTATGAACTTTAGACTATTTTAAGATTGGAGAAGAGCATGGGACTAACAGAAAGCCAAGCTCTCCTCAAGGAAATGCTTTCTGAGTCCCCTAGCAGGAGGGGTGTGAGAGTCTGGGCGTCCCCTCTGCGTCTCCATGTCCTCCTGTGTTTCCATCGCACTGCACTTTATTATCTGCACTTCTGTCTGTATGTCTGTCCCCCACCCCCATTTGTGTGGAAGCTCCTCAAAGGATGTGACCCACACTGCACCTGGCAGGGTCTGGTTCTCAAAGGGTGTTTGTCAACCCGAGCCACCCCGAGTGGACTGAACCAGATTTTCCAGATTCAGCTGCTCCTTAATCTGCTCTCGTATCTAATCAGCCAGGCCAAGGTCCCAGCATAACGAGGCCATAGTTTATTCTAACTAACAAGAATTCTTTCTGTTGGATCATGAAGTAGATGAAAAACTCTCAGATCTAGGCTTTGGTGATGGACAATCAGGTGCTTCTGTGCTGCTGCCCTGGGGAATTGACAATATAAATTCAACAGGAACCTCAGAGCCTTCAGGAGCTGCCTTGAGGGAGCAGAGTCAAAAGGGAGCACCCACCGTCCTTGGATTATCCAGCCTCCTTGACCAGGGCTGAGCATTTAAGAATAGTGGGACAGTAGGCCAAGAGTCCAGAGGGATGACCATTCACCACCCTTCCCTGCCACAGCTGGCTTTGGGACATCCAGACCAGGTCAGCTTCAAGATAATGGCCAGCCAGGTGGGTATAGGCAGACGACAGAAAGTAGTTTAGATTCTAGAACCAGAGGTTCCAACCACAGGAAGTAGTTCAGATTCTAGAGCTGGAAGCTACAAGTGGGAGCATGACTTGAACGTTGTCACTTCACCTGCTGGGAATTCTCCATTACAAAATAAGTCATTCCTGTAAAAATAGGTTTGATTATCTCCACCTCATCTCTATCTATTCTTTCTCATTTCAACAGCCCAACTGTATTGCCTTCAATTCTGTATTTCTATGGCAGAATGAAAGAAAAGTCTAGAATACCGATCATGAACAGAACTTTGAAAGAGCATTTCTAGTCCAATCCCATCTTTTTGGCCTGTGCCTAAATCACAGCAGCTACTTGCTTCCATTTTAAAATGTCTTTAGAAATAATTCTTAATTTGCTCAAATCAAATCAATACTTAGTAGATGCCCACTACATGCAAGTATCCAGGTATATTGCGGCAACAGTGAAATAAGATCCTCAGGCCCTGCCTGTAACTTCACTGGAAGGAAGGTGGTGTTGTCCTAATCCACAGGACAGGGAACAACTCTCATAGAAGTGCAGCAACTTGTCCAAGGACACATAGTAAGTAAGGGAGACAGGCAGGGCTAGAAGCCACTCAGCTCTAGATCCCAGGCCCCTCTTTTTTCTTCAAGAAATTTTCACTTTAAAAAAATATGTAATCAAGAAAAATATGAGATGATATTATATATGATGTAACTAAAAAGCTCAAAAGGTAACATATTTTAAAAATTGTATTTTCTACTCACAAGAAAAGAAGCTGAGGTTTTGGGATAATAATGACTTGGCCAGTTTGCTTGAAAAAAAGTAGAATCAGCTCACTAAAATGCTGTGGAAGCTATCTTTGTCTCTTTAAAAAACTCAAATTTTAATTTTTATCCAAGTAATAGTTGTTTGAAGTAATGATTACATATAGAAATCCCCTATTCCACACCCACTCTCTGTTCCCAGAGACAACCATCCTTCACATTTCTAAGTCTTTCCCCTGGTGTTTATTTCTATAATTTAAAAATTATATTGCTATTTCTTCAAATTTCAGTTTTAGACATCATCTATTGACTTCATGCCATGCTAGAAAATGACTTAGTTTTTCTACACCACTGCCCACATTTCTCCCTTTCACCCTGTGACATTTATAAAATAATTTTTGGTAAAATCAAATATCCCCATTTACATGTTGAGCCAAATAGTGAATTATGACCCAAACTCCCTTCTTGTACAAGCTTTTGTTTTTCCTGTAATTGATTATTGCCTTAATTTTTTTTCATTTTCTTTGTTTTCTGTGAATCTTTCACACTTTTCTTCAAATTTTTCATCATGTCTTAATAATACTTTCTATAATCTCATACAAATAATTATTTCCTTTTTCTTCCCATTAAGAGTCCTCACTCAAGAGCCTTTCTGTTCAAATATTCCAGTGCTATTAGTGGCTTTCTATACATGCTCCATAGGAAACATCTTATTAATTCTCTTCTCCAATTTCTAACTTTGGTTCCCCTCTTTCCTGGATCATAAAATCATATATCTTCCTATTTCTTTATTTACTTCTGTCTTAATTCATTTTGTGTTGCTATAACAGAATACCTGAGACTGGGTAATTTATAAAGAACAGAGATTTATTTAGCTCATGGTTCCGGAGACAGGGAAATCCAAATGAAGGGGCCAGCATCTTGTGAGGGCCTTCTTGCTGTGTCATCCCATGGCAGAAAGAGAGAGGTCATGAGAGGGTGAGAGCAGGAGATGGAACTCACAGCCTCAAGCCCTTTTATAATCAATTTTAATCCATTCATGAGGGCAGAGCCCCCATGGCCCAATCACCTCTCAAAAGTCTCATCTCTTAACATTTTCATACTGGGGATAAGTTTCTAACACATGAACTTTGGAGGACATATTCAAACCATCAAACTATAGCACTGCCTATTACTCATGGCAATGGGAGAAGCCAGAATATTAGCATTTTGTGCTGGTTCCTCTAACCCCATTTCTCACAGGTTGTGTAAAGAAGGCCAAATTACACCTACACACACAATGTGTTGCATTACAAGAGAGAAACCTTGAGCTTAGGGGACCCAAATCTTTTATAGTGGGCATGCCTGCCTTTTGGTCTGGCTGGAAACACTATCTCACACAAACATGCTTGAAAACGTAGCCCAAGACAAAGAGCAGTCAGTGACAAGTCCAAGACAAGACATTCAGAAATGCACAAGCCATGTGATAAACTGTCTGCCAAAAATTATTCCATTGCCTTTTAGCTTCCACCACTGCCCCTCAGCAATCTATCAGTGTAATCATTTTCTTTAGTGTGTTACCTTTTTACCCCTCCCTGGGAGCCTTTAGACCATCTCTTTATACCTGGTTTTCTGATATTTCCAAATTTCAGCTTGGAAACCCTTATATCTTGCATTTCCGGGTTTTTTTTCCCCTCATACTATTTCTTTGACGACTAGGTGGTTTCCTTCCCCTTGTATGCTCTTATGGAAGTCTCTAGTTTTCTATGAATTTGTTTGTTTGCTTTGTTCTCTTTCAGGTTGGATGATATCCTCATATTTCTAGTTATCTATTGTTGTAGGTATATATTTAAGAATGAGACAGGTAAAACAGCTGGAAATTCTGCATGCTTGGGCAGGGTCTGCTATCTGGTAAGCTGAAATACATGGTGATCAAAGGTGACCTGGCTTTTTCACTGGGGGGACCCCCATAGTCAATATTGGCAGGTGTTTGCTCTTGGTTTCTCTGAAGAACAATCTATGAGTTTTCTACCTGGGATATTTATGCCAGGTTTGGCTTTCTAGGCACAAGGCAGAAGAAGACAGCTGAGGCTACTACATTTCAGAAAGCAAATTGTAATGAAACAGAAAAAATATTTCATAAACCAAAGCCTCTTGACCCTGGTGTCCTTGCTGTGGTCCTACTCTTATCCCCAGCCTCCTGGGGTGGGGGGATCTTAGCTTAGAGCCTCAGACTCTTTTCTAATATAGCAAGAAATCACCTAGAAATTGATGAAATCAGCAGGGGCTGTGATTCAAATCCTTACCGATTTATACTACCTGTGCTCTCTCACTCAGACATTGCCCTTCCTGGTCTGTTTGAGAGGACAAGTCTGATGCAGGACATCCTGAAGACAGAATGGGACCCTCATGACTACATTTCTGCATGGGGCTTTCTTCAGAAAATGGCTGCTTTCCTTTTTCTTTTTGTATAAGCTGACCTTGGTTTCTTGAGCCTCGAGGTGGTGTTTGCTCTTTTTTAATTTTTTCTTCGCAAAGTGTTTGTTTTTTCATGCTCACTTTCTGAGCATCTGGTTCATGTGCCTTGAAGACCCCCTGCCTCTTGGTAAACCTTATTTAAGTCTCTAATTAAGTTTCAAGGCCACTGCTATTATGAGGCCCTCTTTAGTCCTCACCTGGTAAGCACATGCACTCTCACAGCTGGAAAGCCCATAATGTCTCTGACAGTGCACTTGACTTACTCTATCAGAATATCAGTGGCTGCAGCCTGGGGATCTGTATTTTGGGAAAATCCTCTAAGTGATTCTGGTGACCTACTGGTTGACAAGGGTCTGTGTGTCCTTACCTCCCATGCCTAATGCTTGAATTTGGAGCTCTGGTATCCTAGGCCATGGGTCCCTGGTGCCAACTACTGCCCATTTGAACCTCTACCTATCCACTGCCCTGGCTGGACAGAGCCAAAACCCTAAGCCTTGAACTTTGCCTTATCACTCAGCTATGGTCCTCTCACCATGACTCTTTTCTATCCTCGTCAGCCTCCTGGTCTCAGGCTGGCTTTATGGGCTTCCTTGCCCTTGCCAAGGCTCACATCCTGACCTGTCACCACCATCCCCCTACCACCCACATACCCAGGTCTTGACATCTTGCCCCGTTCTGCTTGGACTATCCTGATGCTGCCTGTGCCCCAGGTCCAGCAAATAAAAAGGATGCTATCGGGTGGTCCAACATTTGGTCTAATGAAAGATGCAGACAAGAAGCATTGAGCAGGAAGTGATGGCTTTGGACTGGCATCCCAGGGAAGTTTCACACCAAAATAGGATTTCGGTTGGACTTTTAGTGGAAGAGCATTTTTGCATATTTGTAGAAGAAGGGGAGGTCAAATCTAGAAAATACTTAACAAATGCCTCCAACTATTACAATATAGGTACTACTATTACTATTTTTCTAGTAATCATATATCTCATCATTGAATCCCTACTATAGGATAAGCACAGCATATATGGGAGTACTTCAAAAGTTTGTGGAAGAATAGGATTGACAGAGAATATGAATCTTTCTATAAACTTTTAAAAGTACCCTCATATATTAATTTGCATATATTATTTGAGACTTTTCAAGAACCCTACCAAGGAGGCATGATTATCCTTGTTTCAGAGACATGGAAAATGAGGGACTGAGAAGAATTGTTTTCTCCAGAACCTCTAGATGACTAAATACATAGGGAAAGGCAGCCTAGCAGCCCAGTCTCCTGATGGGTTTCTCTTTTCAGCATGCTCCTGCTGCTTGCCTGAAATTTAAGAATGCAGCTCTCCCCTCTGGGAGGAGCAGTCTCCACTCTATCTTCCCAGGCAGGCATCAGCAAATAAAACTCAAATCAAATCAAATTGTGTCTCCCCCCTCAGCATGTAGACCGTCTGGCTCCTCTCTCGCTGGTCACCATTATTCTGGTAGGTGAAGTGTGGCAAATCGTGATATTGGTGACTTGGTGGCCACAGGAGTTATCTGGAAGGCAAGTGGCATGGCCAGGCTGCAGGCACATTTCCTTCCATGCCCCTCTTTTTCATTCCCCCTAGCTTTATGAGACGTCTTCCCAGAGACTAAAAATACTCACAGTTCAGTGCATCCTAGATCCAAATTATTTCGTAAAACTTAAGTGCTTTTAGAGTTAGGCAAGCAAGAAGATATTTGACTTTTGTTCTAATGAAAGCTATTTTTAACATTTAAAATATGGAAAACAACCATACTTCTGCACTTCAGCCTCCAATATTAGCCAGCATGCTGCTATACATAGCCCTTTAAGTACACAAATACATGAAAATCTAGGTTTATAGAAAAGTTAATTTAGAGGAGATTATTTATTTGTTCACAAGGATGACTATGTACAGGAATTCCAATAATTCAAATACCTAAATCCAAGGTCAAGCTCTACCACTTACCAGTATAACCTCTCTGCATCTCGGTGTTTATGTCTGTAAAATGGAGAGATGTAGGATTAAGCAGTTTGACCTGTCCCACAAAGCTTCATGAGAATGTAATGACATATGGATCACAAGCTATGAGGTGCTATAGAAAGATAAAGCATTTTGATAAGCAAAGTGGAGGGCTGGGGTGAGGAGAGATATCCCTGTCCAGGAGTGGTACCCCAGGAGTGGGGGTCAGCCTCCCACCCAGTCAAGCTTGCAAACCATCTAGCTGTGTTCCCCACAGCAATTGGAATATGAGCTGTTCCAAGTTCCATTATCCTGCATGGTATCATCCTGCAACTCTGCTATTCAGTTAAACACCGCAGCTTCTGAGTACATTTTAATTTCTGATTATTAGTTACAAGATTTTCTTGTTAATTCTGATTCAGTAGATTTTGCAGAGACAGCTTTATTTTTTCTGCTTTATTTTGGTCATGCTGCACAGAGCCTGTTCAGACAGACAGTAAATCGGGTGGCTAACCTCCCTCCTGGGCATGAATCATCTGCAGCTCTGAAAAGGACACAGCCGCAGGATTGGTGACAGGGAGGGACCCTTTTCCAAGGCTTCCTTACAGATCACTCTGGGGATCTTCATGACTTTGGCCCCAGGACACAAACCTGCAGGTAATTACATTGGGAAATTACAAGATTTCCTCAGAGCTCCAGATCAGGCAGATCAAGGGGTGTGAAAAAAGAACTCAGGACAATTCATCAAAATAGGCTCCTGCTTTCTGCCTCTTGTATTAGATCACATGTACCATGTGGCTGAATTTGCTGTATATTTGTGTAACCTGGGAGACACCAACAGAATTTTGCAACCAGCAAGACTGATTTGGGGCACTGCACCCTCTTCGTCTCCTTCCTTCCAAGTGCCTTGTTGCCATCGTCAAGATTGATTTATCATTCTCCTTGGTCTGATAGGCAACTCCCTCCGCAACTCTGAACCCTGAAAATTGATGAGCTCATCCATGTGTTTCTGTTTGTAATGCCCTTCCCAGGGACCAGTGGTATTTCTAGACATTGTTAACAAGAGCTAACACTCATGGAGAATGTACCATGTGCCACTCTTCTTAACCCCTTTTGTGTTAACCCACTTCATTGCCACATCAACCCTATACGTAGATGTAATAATTATCCCTGTTTTACAAATGAGGAAACTGAGACATGAAAAGGTTAAATTGTTCTCTGTAACCATTCTTGCAGTAAGTGGCAGAATTGTCATTTCATCCCTAGTTCCAGATTTCATGCCCTTAGCAATTACATTTTATTGACGAAACTTGTTTTTATCACAAGATACTTCTGGAGTGGACTGGCACAGTAGCAGGATGGCTCATTCTCAGGGGAGATAGAGCATGGCTTAGATCTGTGACAGAGTTGGAGCTGGAGCTGGAGGAACAGACCTCACTGGTAAGCTGAGAGGAAATCCCATCCAGTGGATTCCAATCCAGGGCAAGAAGTAGCAGCCAAGGCAAGCAACCCACAACATGAAGGCCAACACAGGATAGAAGGGTGTTCCAGAACAAAACGTAGTGTAGGGCAAGAGACACTGAGCTGTGCAGGCATAGGGGACAACTGATAGCAGGCTACAGGTTCTGGGTTAGACCCCTAGCTGAGGTGGTCTTGGAGCAAGAGTCAAGAATAAGTTAGCAATCCCTACCTAATGTCATATACAAAGATCAGCTCAAAATGGATCACTGATCTAAATATAAAAGCCCAAACGAAAAACTCTTAGAAGAAAACATAAGAGTAAATCTTCATAACCTCAGATTTGGTAATGATTTGTTAGACATGACCATAAAAGCATGGGCAGAAAAAAAAAAAAAGATAAATTAGGCTTCATCAAAATTTAAAATTTTGTGCATCAAAGGACATTATTAAGAAAGTGAAAAGCTGGGGCCGGCCAGTGGCGCACTGCTACAGTGCGCCGCTTGGGAGTGTGGCGGCGCTCCCGCCGAGGGTTCGGATCCCACATACAGACCGGCCGCTCACTGGCTGAGCGAGGTGCAGGCGCAGGGTTGCAATCCCGTTGCCGGTCCCGGTCCGGTACGGGCGCGACACTGAGGGTTGCGATCCGTTGCTGGTCACGAAAAAAGACAAAAAAGGAAAAAAAAAAAAAGAAAGTGAAAAGATAATCTACAGAATGGGAAAAATTATTTTTACAAATCATATATCTGGTAAGAGTTTAGTATACAGAATATATAAAGAACTCTTAACAACTCAACAACAAAAAGATAAACAACTCAATTAAAAAAGAGTTAGACATTTCTCCAAAGAAGATGTACAAATGACCAACAAGCACGTGAAAAGATGCTCAACATCAATAGTCATTAGAAAAATGCAAACCAAAACTATAATGGGATACTACTCCCTAGGATTTAATGAAAAAAATTAAAAATTTTAAAAAGCAGAAAATAAGTGTTAGCAATGATATGGAGAAATTGGAACTCTTATACATTACTGATAGGAATGTAAAATGATTCAGCTTCTGTGGAAAATCGTTGGGTGGTTTCTCAAAAAGTTAAACATAGAGTTACCGTTGGACCCAGCAATTCCATCCCTAGTCATATATAATAACTATACCCAAAAGAATAGCAAAGAGCTACTTAAGCAAATACACACACATGCATATTCATAGCATCACTGTTCACGGTAGCCAAAGGTGAAACAATCCAAATGTCCTTTGGTAGATGAATGGACAAACAAATCGTGGTATTTACATGAAATGCATTATTACCCAGACATAAAAAGGAACGAAGTACTGATGTTGCCGGCGTCCAGGTCCCGCTTCTCTCCACTCGGAAACAAAAGACTCATCAGTCCCAAATATTGGTGTGAGGCAGGAAGTTTATCATCACACATCTGAGGAGACAGACCAGAACTGTCTCCCAGTCCTAAAGTTTTGGTGACGGGGGGTAGAGGGGATTGCATAAGACAAAAGGACAAAGGGAGAATTGTAGTGAAACATGTAACACGGATAGGGTTGGTGACTGCGTGCAGATCAGCATGTCTTAATCTTCATCCTTGGACTCCGTCCTGTGAAGCCTGGAGTCGACTCCTTGGCTCTGACTTTATCTCCTTCTCAGGACACCTGCAATGTCAAAGGAGACCATTAGCTTTTCATGTTGCTGAGCCATGGCCTTGCTTTATTAATCCTACAAACCGCAGTGACCATTACTGTTTAAGCAGAATTCTTTTCTCAGCATCAAGCTTTAACATGGCTGCCCTCATGCCAAGCTAATATTTGTGATGCTCTATCACTAATAATGCTACAATGTGGACGAACCTCAGAACATTACGCTAAGTGAAAGAAGCTAGTCACAAAAGCTCTCATGTGTGACTCCATTTACATGAGATATCCAGAACAGATAAACGCATAGACACAGAAAGCAGATTGGTGGTTGCCAGGGGCTGAGGGAAGGGGGAAATGGAAAGTAACTGCCTAATGCACAGGGTTTCCTTTTGGGGTGATGAAAATGTTTTGGACCGAGATAGAGATGGTGTCTGTATAACATTATGAATATGCTAAAGGCCACTAAATTGCTCACTTTAAAATTGTTAATTTTATGTTATGTCAATTTCATATCAATCTAAAAAGAAAAAAAGAAGAGTAAGTTAGGACCTTAGAACAACCACGGTATCATCAGGCAGTGACTGAGGTAGGTTCCCAGGTACCTAAACAGTACGTGGCAGTAGCCCAATTATTGAGCACAAGGGGAATGGTGCTAAGCCTCAGCATATAGGGCTAGGGCTCCTGGGGCAGATTTAGCCCTGGAAGTGGGGGTCAGGGTCAGAGCCAGCAGGGGAGATGAACTGTGTCCAGCTGGGCAGAGAGGGACCTGGGATCTCCTTTGTAGGTGGGGAAGTTACCAGCAGCTGCTCTACATGGGCAGCCAGTAGAGGCAAGAGCCAGTGACCACTGGACACAGCACAGGTCCCTGTGACTTCTGGCCTCTCTCTCTCCAGTTGTGTGAGCCTGGAGGTTTAGACCAATGCATTTGGCTGATAATGAATCTCAAACACAAAGGACACGCAGGAGGGGTGGAGAAGGAGGAAATGTTCTAGTGTTGTTTAGAAAATGAACGAAGCAGCTGTAGGTAAGGCTTTTGTTACAAGCTGCTACCTCTGATTCACGCATCTTTAAAATCCTGGCTACAGTTTGAGCCAGGAAGAGCAATGATTATCTCACGTGCTGCACCCACCAGTATGGGGCTTCTCAGAAGGAGACGGCGCCAGCCATTAGCAATGTCAGGTGTGTGCTTATCATTACACAGAGCAGGCCACTGACTGAGTGGAGGCTGCTTCTCCTCCTTGGATGCCCAAGGAGGCATGCTCAGGAATCCAAGGCCCAACTGAGAAATTCTGGGGCTCTCAGGGGACCCCTGGTTACCAGCGAGGACTGGCCATGCAGCCTGAAACATGCTCGGAGGCCTCAGCCTGAACTGAGCAGAGCCACGCTTTGGGGACAGTGAGCTGGGGTCTTCCAACTGTCCTCTTCACCATCAGCTGGGGGTAGCAGGAAAGGAGAGGAATTTGTGAAAAGGAATAGAGGCCTCTGACACCCCACCCCTATGCTCCGCTCTCCCCTGTTTCCTTCCTGAGGCCATTCCTCTCTCCACGTTTCCCCTTAGTCAGCCTCTTGCCCACAGATCTCTCCTTTCTCTCAGCTACTTCCCTACCCAAACCCAAATGCACTAACCAAGCTCAATGGCTGCTCGTTTCCAGTGTGGTTCCACCTCCTCTTCCTGCAACTGCTTCTGGTACCTCCAGACTGAGCCCCTCCCCTCCATCTCCACCTGTAGCCACCTTACCCTGTCTGGAAGGGCCAGGTGCAAGGGCTCTTTTTTGAAGTCTTGATTGCTCAACCAGATCTGCTCTCCCTACTTCTGAACAACCTAGGACTTGTTTGTGCCTCTCTTGAATGCTTATCTTATTCTGTTTCATATTATGCTTACTTCTGGGCTTGTCTTAATCTCCCTTACTGGTCTCTTCAGGTCCACCTCTGAATCATCTCACACCAGCACAAGGCTAAACACACATGAGACAATATGTGTGTGTGTGAAATGAAAGCATACATGAATGAATGAATTCTTCCAACCTGAGGCAGGTGGAAGGGTCTCCAGGACACTGCTGGGCCATGCAGGAATCCCTGTGCCACCAACTGTGACTCACCCTGCAGAAAGCCCATCTGCAGAGTCTCGTTCAGAATGTGCGTGAGAAGGAAGTAGGGCCGAGGCTCTGGGACAAGGCCCTCTACTTCCTTGGGGAGTGCCTGGCCCTCTGCTTTGTTGTCAAAGAGGGCCAGGCCCAGAAGGCAAAAACAAAAGAGGATGAATCCCTTTTGATCAGACCTGAGATGAGCAAGTCCTAGGCATGCTGGGACTTCTGGGACTTCAGCCCTGGGGAAGGGCAGAGAGCCATGACCAGTGGGGAAGAGGTCAGGCAGCAGGAGGGTTCAGGGTAGGGCAGCTTCACAGTTCCCGTCATCTGCCCAGTTGGCAGGAGAAAGCCAGGCAGGACTGGGAGTCCAGGGTGCAGGGCCAAGGCTTGCGGGATGTCCAGGCCCCAGCCAAGTGAGCCAGGCCTCTTGACATGGGTCCTCTCTCAGCACAGCCTGGGGACTCCATTCAGGACAGGAGGCGATGCTCGTCCTCCTCATGAGCTGAGCATCATGGCGATCCAGGGAGGGGAAGGCCCCAACTGAAGGGACCCAGGCACAGGACCTGCCCTGAGTCCAGGGCAGACACCTGACAGGGTGGGCCACTTATGTCTGGGCCCTGGGGTCCAAGCTAGAGGTTACCAATGTATGCCTAGCTGGTGTCAGGTCTGGCTCAGCTCAGACAGGGCCAGACCTGTGCTCAGGGGACCTGCAGCTCTGCAGAGCTGGTGTGGGGGGGAGCTGCCCCAGCACCCACCCCCAGACTCTGTTCCTTTGAGCCCTTTCCTCCAACCCTAAATTTCAAGAAACAAGGCAGGAAAGGGGAGAAGTGAACTGGCAAAAGAAGAAGGTGAGGGAAAGAAGGAGTGATGGGAGAGTAGTTGGGGCAGGCGTGTGTTCTGGGGATCTAAAATTTAGGCGATTTGGGGGGCTTGCTTAAAAATTATAAATTCAAAACTGAGTATTGAGCCTTGGAAGAGATCCATGGCAGAGAGTGGCCCTAAACCTGAGCTTTATTACCTCGCAGGTAAAACAGGCTCTGCCCAGCAGCAGAGGGGAGGGAGACTAAAATATCCCACAGAGGTGCATGAGCGCCCTCCTCCCACCCTCCTATTTCCCTCCTGACTCTCTCCAGCAAACCTGGCTGGGCTGCCCAGGCCGCCTGCCTCCCATCCTCCCCCGTCTCCCAATTAAATAATCTATTCTGTATTTCCTGTGTGCAGCACCCTTAATATTAGGTCTGAAAACAATTTGCAATCAGTTGCACTAATTAATCTAATTGAATTTAATTTCCCTTTCTTGGTGTTAGGGGTGAGCGAACTCCATATGCTGACTTATGTAAAGCAATATGCAAATTTGTATCTTGAGCCTAGAGCCCTGCAAATGTTTTTGATTACAAAAAAGGCTACACCGAGGCCCTAGATAAATGAACCACTCACTGCAGTTTCTGGCCTGACACCTCTGTCTTCCAGCAGCGCAGACACAATATCCCCTTTCTATGCTATCTGTGGCTTGGTCACCCTTGTTCCTCCCCCAAACTACACTGTTGGGTCCCTCTACTGGATCCCTAGGTACCTGGGTAGAGTATTTTCTACTTTAATTCAAGAATCTGGGTTCCTCCCCTTTGTTACGCTCTGTTCCTTCTCTCTGGGCCCCTCATTATGACCAAGACTGGATCCTAATGCTTGCTGGGAAGGAAATCTGATGAACACCCTGATGGCTACACATTACCCCTGGGGAGGTGGAGGGTGGTGCTCTGCTGGCTGCTCCAGCTCCTGCCAACAGAGGGCAGCTGTGGGGCTTGGGTGGGAAACCTGTCAAAGTGCAGGGAGAGCAGGCATGTGGCATGTGGAGAGCCGGTAGATACCCCATGGGTGACATCAGCCATGATTAGCCACAGGATGAGTCCTAGAGTCCCTTGTAGAGAGCCCTGACCCTGGGATGCTTCCAGATGAGGAGGTACCGATAAGAGACAGACTGGGGCACCAATGCTGTGATTCAACAAAGCGCTTGTGCCCCGGGACTTCAGCTCAGTTAAAACCCGATGTCTTAGTTTTAAATTTGCTTCAAAATACCTCAAGGAGAAGTGGTAGACTAACGGGTAAAAAACTGCTGTCTGCCCTAAGTGAATCACTGTACCCCACCAATATGTACAAGTAAATGTCAGAAATTGTTGAAGCTACTGGGTAATGGTTCATTGGGGTTTATTATACTTTTCTATTTCCAAATGTGTTTGAAATTTCCCTCAAAAATTTTTTCTAGAAGTCCTAATTCTTAAGCTGGATCTGAACACTGGTTTTTTTCTTCTGAGTGGGAACTTACAGAGGGAATGAGAAAAATCGAAGGAGGCTTTCCTGTTACCTTCTGGTGCACTTACTGTAGACGAAGGCTACAATCTCATCCCACCTCCCCAGGCAGGGTGAGGGACGAGCAATCTGCAGTGCAGAGGGACGTGAGGGGAGCCCCCTGCTGGTCCTATGGCTCCCTCATTCAAATGAGTTTACTCATTTGGCAAGGGAAGGCCAAAACTCCTAGTGGCAGGTTCCAGCCAGTAAGTCAATAATAACATGGATCAGGATATGGAGGACAAATTGGAGAGGAAGGAGCTGAGGGGAAGGAAGACCCAGTTGGGTTTTTGCAATGTCTTTGAAAGAGAAAAAAAAAATGTGAGGGTTTGATTTAGAGCAGGGGTCATGGATATGGGGAAGATGGCAGAGATTAGAAACATTCCCAAGGACAAGCCATGGGATTTAAGTTTATCTGGATGTGAGAGATGAGTGGGCAGGAAGCCTCAGAGATCGTTCCAGAATGTCTGAAGTGGTGGCTAACCATTAATTGAGACGAGGGCTATAAGTTGGTTAAGAGAAAAAACAGATTTTTTTTCTTGGACAAATTTAATTTCAGGCACCAATGAATCCAACTGGAGCTATCCAAGGAGGTTGGGAAATTGAACCTGGAGCCCCAGGAAGAGGTGAGAGCTGGAGAGAAAGATGCAGATGTTGTGGGCATGTAAGTGTCAGCCCAGTGCATGCAGAGGGTGACATCCTCCGGGGACAGAAGGGGGGCAAAGAAGGAATCCCAGGGAATCCCAGCATTCAAGGAGCAGGAGGAGGAAACGGACAAAGCAAAGAAGACTGAGATAGGAAATAAAAGGGGTAATTCAAGTGGAAGAAAGAGAAATCAGAGAAATAATTGTAGAAGCCGTAAGGGGAGAGAATTCCAGGAAGAGTGTTTAATGCTGCTACATGCTGCAGGGAGACATCAGATGAGAAACGCATATGAGCTCATGGGAAGGAGTCACCATGGACCATGGCTAGAGCTTAAAGAATTTGTCCTTTGTTAATTTTTTGTTAAATGAAGAGATTTCCAAGCCTGGGTCTGTAATGTATCTTCTCTATATACATCTTCCCTCCAGTGTATTAGACATTATTCAGAGGGCCCACTTGAAGGTCCCAGTTTCAAGGTCCACGGTGTGCCACCAGTGATTCTCGTAAGGGACTTATTCTCATCCTTTGAGTCTCAGCTCAAATGCCTCTTCCTAGAACTTTTCCCACCCACCCACTGGAGTTTAAATCGGCCTCCCCCATGTACCAGCAGCCACACTGCTCTTTTTACCTCTTCCATTGCACATCTCACAATGTGTAGTCATCTTGTTTACCTGGTGATTCTCTCCCCTGCTAGAATGTAAGCTTCATGAGGACAGGAACCTTGTTTGTCATCTCTGTGGTACTGCAGACCCTAACACAATGCCTGACACATGGCAGGTGCTCAATAGATATTTGTGGGCTGAATGATTGCATGAAACTCCAGTTCAGGCATTGCCTCTTCTGTTAAGGTTCCCAGAATATGCATCCTCACCATCACCACCAAATGTTTCTCTGTGTCCTCAGAACACCTTGTGTGACATTTGTATTATTGCATTCTAGTTAGCTATGTACACTTCTGGTTCCTCTGTGAAACTGATCTCCTACAGCTCAGGGCCTGATCCTTATTCATCTCTATATCCTTGTGCCCAGCACAGGCCCAGCATTGTGTCTGACAACAAGAAGTGCCCGTGAACTCAACATCAAACTAGGGTAGCCAGGTTCACATTAGATGTGTTCTGGGAAAGTTAGATCTAATTAAAATTTTGCAAATCAAATAATATTTAATGGCAGCAGGGGAGCTCACTGCTTAAAGGAACCCTATGGAGAATCTTATTGGAGAGAGAAAGTCACCCCCCGCCTTATCCTTTAGTTTTTAATTTTCAATTTTCATAAGTTAGATTGGGTTTGTCCTAAGCCTGTGCATGTTCTTCAGAGCTTTCAGATGCAATGTGTCCTCAGCCCTGCACTGGTTCTGAGGAACTTGGTCATTACCGCATTTGTATATATTGAGGGAATTCTCAGGATGATCTCTAGCTGCCTTTAATTTTTTTTTCTTTGTCTGAGAAAATGCATTGTTTATGGGACCCTCTGGTTCACGGAGGAACCTTGTTTGATCTCTACTCAACAGGAATAGGTGGCATCCTGGAACCAACCAAATACCTATGGAACCTGAATGGATTAGCCCAGTGCAGGGGTACCTGTGCACATGTCAGGCCACCACGTTCATCAGGGCCCATGGTTTACTGCACTCTTTCTCAAGGAGCCTTTCCGTTGCTTTTTGGCCCTCACTGAACCTCTCCTCATTTTGTGGCTGAATTGTCCTTTCCCATGCAGGACTTATACAGCTGCTGAACTGGGGCAGATGGAGAGGAGCTGGTGCTCTAGGTTTCCCACCTTCGTGGATTTAGTGCCAAGCACCCCAGTACCAGCCCCACCCAGACAGAACAGTCTGAATGCAAAGGAGCATGGCGGCCTGTGGCTGAGATTGCCCTCCAGAGTCCCAGTCTCAGCTCTGCATGGCTCATTGGAAGAGACTTTGCAAAGAAGGTCAGATTCAGATTCAGATATTAGGGTTTTTGATTATTTTTATTTTTGCTGCTGGCCGGTACAGGGACCCAAACCCTTGACCTTGCTGAGCTAATTGGCCAGAACAGATATTAGTTTTTACTGAGTTCTTCTTATAAAACAGTTTCTCTGATTGGTGCATCTGTATATGTAAAAATGCTTTTTGACATCATGGGGTAACCTAGGCCAGAAATCGAATCCCAGGTCCACCTTACTAGGTGTGTTATATTAAACAAGTCGCATGTATTTGTTTTCTATTTCCACAATATTTCTGCATGATAGACCATCTGAAACAATAAATTTTGGTTTAAACAGTAACTATTATTGCTCCAGGAAACAAATATAACCTCTAGCAGTTGAAGAAATCCAGCCCTAAGTTCCCCATTCCCTCTTTTCTCTCGTATACCTGTGCAGGTCTGCCACCTGCACCCATGTTTACATCTCTCCCCATGGTATAATTTGCAGCACCCACAGCAAAGGGTGCTTCACCTCTGTTTGAATGGGTCAGAAGTCAAGAAAGAATTCCCATTCAACTGATGTCCAGCTTTCCTGTGTGCCGCATATTGTGCAAGGCGTTTTCACTTTCTTCATTCTATCCACAGCACATACTCTGTTATTAAAACTATTTTAAAGTTGCAGAAACTGATTCTTATATATTGACTGTAATGTGGGAGAGCCAGGATTAAAATCCAGGCCTCCTGACTCCTCTAGTCAGTGATCTTTGTTCTATATACACCATGGTGAGGAAAGTCTGTTTGGGCTAAAATAGTGGGTATAACATTACAGTAGGAAAAAACCTAGGCAAATTGGTCTGGGGACAGGTATGATTGTGTCATGAGCATCCAGCAGTGAGGATGCTATAACTTCTAAATACAGAGGCTTACACACTAGTGGGAAGGTAGATCTCACCTCGAAGTTATTTTTAGTTCCATATTTATATTTGTCCTTGGTCCATTGCAAGTGTTCTCTTAGACTATCCTCTCTGTTCTGTTTCAAGTGTGAAACAGAAACTATTTTACTAGCCAGTTCAAATAGGTCATGATCAGAACAAATGTATAAAGGAGCTCACCAGGCACACTTTATAAATTAATAAGAAAAATGAATAGCAAAAGGATAGAAGATATAAGACAGGCAATGCACAAAAGAAAAAGAAATACCACTAGTATTTGCTTTCAGTAATGGTAGGGTAGCTTGTTTTAGACTAACCATTCTGCAGATAAGAATTAACTCTAGGCAAACAAACAAAAAAACATTTGAATGCACTGAAAAGTGATTAAAATCAGGTAGAAACTGGAGAATAATTAACCCTTGGAAGAAGAGAACTGTGCTGGAGAGATTCACATTTATATAGTTTTGCACCTGATAGCACCTTCCTTCCATCCCCAGCCTAGGACACACAACACAGAGAGGCTATAACTCAACCGGGAAGCCACAGTCTTACAAATTTGTGGAGTCAAAGGATAGATTTCAGGCTTGCCAAAACAGATGAAAATTGAGGATAGAAATGTTGGAAAAGAGGAAGTTACAAAGGGCAGAGACCAAAAATATTCTTAGAAATTCTGTCCCAATTCTTAATTGACTTAGAATTGTACCTGTGTGTGGTAAATTCTAAGCAGCCCAGCTAGAAAGTTAAATGGACTGAGCAGTGAAATCAGTTGCTATCCATTTCAGGAAAGACAGTTTGGAATTTGAGTTTAGTCAAGTTAACTACCTGCTGCAACCAAAGGCAATATGCTAGAGAGCAAGATAACAAATCAGAGATTCTACAACATATCATCCACAATATTTGATGTGCAGTTAAAAGGTATTAGACATGAAGAAACAGAAATTGTGACATACAGTTAATAGAAAAAACAGACAATAGAAACTGGCCCCGAGTGTGGAATTGCAAAAAATAACTTAAAGCAGTTATTGAAAATCTGTACAAAGAATTAAGAGAAAATATACAGATAATGAATGAAAAGATACGGTCCATGCAGAGAAAATAAAAACATTTAAAAATAACTATATAGGATATCCAGAATGAAAAAAATATAAAATGATTAAAATAAAAAACTTACTGGTTGGGCTTAACAGAAGATTGGAGATGACATGAGAAAGTGTTAGTAAAATTGAATTTAGATCAGTAGAAATTATCCATGCTAAAGAACAGAAAGAAAAAGATTGAAAAATATGAACAGAGCCTCAGAAATCTATAGAATAATATAAAGTAGTGAAACATAACATAGCATGTGTAAAATAGAATGCAGTAAAAGAGAGAAAGAATGAGGCGGAAAAAATATTTGAAGAACTAATTGCTGAATATTTCCCAAATTTGATAAAAACATAAATTTACAGATCCACAAAGTTCAGTGAATCTCAAGCAGACTAAATACAAAGAAAACAAAAACAAAATGAAAAAACTACATCTAGCCATATCATGGTAAAACTGCTGAAAATCACAGATAAAAAGAACATTATGAAAGCTGCCAGAGAAAAGTGAAACATTACGTATAGGGGAACAACATTATAAATGAAGGCTGACTTCTGTGCAACAACTGCAGAGGCCAAAAGACAAAGAAACATCACCATTAAAGTGCTGAAAGGTAAAATTATCAAACCAAAATGTTCTATCAGCAAAATACCCCTTAAAAATTAAGGGGAAGTAAAAACAGTTTCAGATCAATGTTAAATGAGAGAATTTATCATTAACAAGCATTCCCTACAAGAAATAATAAAGGAAGTACCGAAGGACAAAAGTATTTTTTCTACAGAAAAAAATAAAGAGTATCAGAAATGATAAATTGGTAGATAGAGGCTTTTTTTTTCTTTCTTACTTTTTTTAAAAGACATATAACTAATTAGAGAAAAATTCTGTAATCTTAGTGATTTGTAATGTATATAAGTATGAGATACATGACAAGAATAGCACAAAAGATGCTATATGACAATTACACTGAAGAATGGGGGATGGCTGCAGGTAACTGCTGTTGGGAGGCTCTCACGTTTTATGGGAGATGGCAGACCATTTTCTCTAATTTCTGTGATAAGGTAAGGATTCATATTGTAATCCCTAGAACATTAATGCAAAGAGGTTTAGCTAAAAATTCAATAGGGAAATTAAAATGAAGCACTAAGAAACATCCAATTAACCCAGAAGAAGACAGAAAGAAGAAACAGAACAAAAACTACATGGTAGACTATACTCAACAATGTTAATAATTATACTACAGTTATGTGGCTTAATACTTCAATTGAAAGGAAGAGATTATAAGAATGGGTAAAAACCAACACCTAATTATATGCTGTCCACCAAAAGACACATTTTAAATATAAAGAAACAGAAAGATTGAAAGTAGATGCCTAGAAAAAAATACACCATGAAAATACTAATCAGAGAAAATTGAAGTGGCTCTATTAATAATAGACAAAGTAGAGTTCAGCATAAATAATATTATATTTTATAATGATAGAAGGGTGGATTCATCAGGAAGCTATAACAATTATAAATGTGTATGTACCTAATTACAGACCTTCAAAGTCTATGAAACAAAAATACAACATATCACAATTAAATTAAAGGAAGAAACAGACAAATTCAATATCACCCTTCTGGGTAAGTGGTACACACTGAGACAAAAATCAGCAAGGACATAGAAGACCTAAGCAATGTTATAAATCAATGCATACAAGATCTAAACACTTTCATCTAATTGACTTTATAGCACACTATACGCAACAACTGCAAAATATTTATTCTTTTCAAGTAGCACATAAAACAGTCATCACGACAAAACATGCTGGACTACAAAATAAATCTTAATAACATTTCAAAAGATTGAACTCTTTCAGAGTATTATCTGATTACAACAGAATAAATTAGAAATTCAACATAGATATATATAAAAGCCTTAAATATTTAGAAATTAAATAATATAGTTAAAAATAAGTCATGGGTCAGTGAGGAAATTACAGAGAAAATTAGAATATATTTCAAACAAAATAATAATAAAAATACAATATATCAAAATTTGTGAAATGCAGCTACAGTAGCACCCAGAGATAAACTCATTGCTATAAATGTCTGTATTAGAAAAGAATAAAGATTTAAAATTAATGATCTAAGTTTCTACCGTAAGAAAAATGAGCAAATTAATCACTAAGTACATAGAAGAAAGAAAATAATAAAGATTTGAGCAGAAATTAATTAAATATAAAGCAAAAAACAAAAGTAACAAAGCCAAAATGTGGTTCTTTGAAAAGATTAATAAAATCAACAAACTCCTAGCAACACTGTTCAAGAAAAAGAGAGAAAACACAAGTTACTATATCAGGAAAACACAAATAACCTATGTTATTACTGTAGATCCCACAGACATCAAAATGATCATCAGGACATAGTATAAACAAGTTTGTGCCCCCCAAATTAATAATTTAGATAAATGGACAAATGCCTTTAAAAAACATAAATTACTGGGCCGGCCCGGTGGCGCACTGGATAGTGCGCCGCTTGGGAAGGGCAACACTGAGGGTTGCGATCCGTTGCCGGACACGGAAAAAGACAAAAAAAAAACACAAAAAAACCATAAATTACTAATCTGACACAGATGAAATAAAAAATCCAAATAGCTCTATATCTATTAAAGACATTAAATTTATCTAAACTATTCTCAGAAAGAAAAATCTAAATCTGGATGGTTTCACTGTTGAATTTTATCAAAATTAAGGAGCACATAATTCCACTCCTAAACAAATACTTCCAGAAAATAGAAGAGAAGAGAAAATGTCCCGCTATAGTTTATGAGGTCACCATAAACCTGATACAGAAATCTAACAGTCTTTACAGGAAAATAAAATAATACATCAAAATCCCTCGTGAACATAAATACAAAAATCATAAACAAATATTAACAAATCAAATTTAGCAAAAAAGATAATTCATCATGACTGAGTGGGGTTTGTCCCAGGTATTCAAGGTTGTTATAACATTTGAAAATCAATGTAATTCACCACATTAACAGAATAAACAAGAAAAATAATATCATCATCCCAAGAGATGCAGAAAAATTATTTGATGAAATGCAACACCTATTTATGATTAACTTCCTCAATTGGATAAAAAGCATCAGTGAAAAACTTAAGGTTTACATTGTACTTAATGATGAATATTGGCTGCTTATTAAGCAAAAGAATGTACTGCTTATCAAGGGCGCTTTCCCAGTGAATCATAGTGGGCCATAGGGCAATTGTTAGGTTAATTATATAAAACTACGAAAAAAATGCTCTAAACTCATATTCTCATGCCAGAGTGTTTGCCTCCTTCTCAAACTGAAGAAAGATACAGTATGGAAAAATTCTACACAGATGATGCAATTGGAGAAGAACATTGTTCATTGGCTCAGGTAATTTCTGGCAACCACTATAGACAGTGAGATTCCTTAACCAGGATTTAAAATGTGCGTGCCCTGCAGTCCAGAACATTCACTTCTAGGTTTCTATCCCACAGAAATAGTAATAGGCACAAAGATGATCATTGCAGCATTATCT
Source organism: Galeopterus variegatus (assembly GCF_000696425.1). Taxonomy (NCBI): domain Eukaryota; kingdom Metazoa; phylum Chordata; class Mammalia; order Dermoptera; family Cynocephalidae; genus Galeopterus; species Galeopterus variegatus. The sequence continues at coordinate 303,926 of NW_007728233.1, forward strand.
GTAATTTTAAAAAACTAGAGATAAACTTAATTCCATCAATAGAAGATTGGTTAAATAGATTACAGTCCATCATACTATTAAATACTGTGTAGCTGATGAAAAGAATAAAGTTAATTTAAATTCAGTGACATGAAAAAATATCCATTATATAGTTTTTAAATTGATTCATAACATTTATAGTACAAACTCTCTTTTATTAAATAAAGCTATGTATATATAATTTATGTATAAAATAAAAGCCTGAAAGGATGCATACCAAAATTCTGAAAGTACCTAACGTTGTATAGTGGTATTATGGGTGATTTTTATTTTTTTTGATCTCTTATTTTCTAATTTTTCTACAGGAAGTGTTACTATTTTTCGAATGTAGGCCCACAATTTGTGTGCCAAATTGTGTGCTAAGCAATTTTCTAGGTGCTAGGGATAAAGAATTGAATAAAATTGACAAAAATCTCTGTCCTTGTGGGATCAAATGTTCTTGTGAGGAGAGGCTGGTGATAAACATGGTGAAGACTTATAAGTGGTGAACAGTAAGTATCTAATATGGCTGAAGATGGTATATACTAAAGAAAAAAACAGTGGGGTAAGGTGAATTGGGAGGGCCAAAGGAGGTTGAGCTTACAGTTTTTAAAAGAATGGTGAGGGTAGCTTTATTAAGAAGGAAACATTTGAGCAAATGCTTGTAGGAGATGAGGAAGGGAGTCATGAAAACATGTGGGCAAAGAGTTCCAGACAGAGGGAACAGCCCGTGCAAAGACACTGAGCCTCAAGGAGGGGCCCAGGACGCTGTGTGGAACAAGCAGAGGAGATGAGTCAGAGGGAACAGGGGACCTGGTCCTGGAAGACCTTCTAGGCCATTATAGACTTTGTCTTTTACTCCTTATGAAACAGGAAGCCACTGGGGGTTAAAATACTGGAGTGTCATGATCTGACCTACATTGTAAAAGGCTCACTATGGCTCTGATTGAGGAGTAGTAAAGAGAAAGTAGGAGGCCAGCTAGGAGGATCTTACAATAATTCAGGCCTGGACAGAGCCGCATTCCCATTTTAAAATCAGGAAATTGATACTCAATAGGAATATCTGGCTTACAGTCACATAGCTAGTAAGTGGCTGAGCTAAGATTTGAGTCTAAACCACCTGATTCCAAATTCAGAATTTTTTTGCCCAGAAAAGAAAGCTGGGCTCGGAGTTATAGTGAGGGTTACTTTGTTGCCAGTGTCCTCAAACTTGGGGAGCTCTCACCTCCCAGCCCCATTTCATGCCCCAGTCAGACCCCATACTCGCTCCTTCCAACTCTTCTGTCCTCACTGCCAGCCTAGCCGTGAAAACGGAATCGAGGCAGGCACCTTACCAGTGTCAGAAATGCCATCATAATGTTGATTCCAGTTATCTTCCAAGCCCTGAAACAGCCTGGTGTTGCAAGTGACAACCATCATAGTACAGGCTGGAGAAACTGAGGCACTGTCAAATCCAGAAAGCACTCCAGAGTCACACAGCAAGTTGGAGACAGAGCCTACTTTTCCCCTCCACCTTGCCCGTTGAGCATCTCCTGCCTCCTGGTCTGGGCACTAGGGTATTAAACTGAAGCTACTCTCAGTCCCCAGTGACTCAGTTCCCAAAAGGGTGCCTGCGCCCCTTGGCAAGGGTGAGCGCTACAGCAATCCAACACAGCTACTGTGAGGAATTGTTGTTTTCTAGCACAACATCCATCAGGAGAAAAGCCCTGGCATTTATCTAGCAGCAAGCGATTGTTATCTAGTGGCAATGTTCTTCCCAGTGACAGTATCTCCTAAATTAGGGTCAGCCATCCAGCGGTCTGTCTGCTGCTGATTTCTTCCAGTGGGATAAACCACATTCAAACTAAGATGGTGAGGGTGCTGGGGGAAGGGGGGTCACAGGGAGAGACATGGTGGTTAGAGAAGGTGGTTGTTCATAGCTGAGCCAGAGAAACCAGTCTGAGCTTGGATTCTGACAAATGTTTATTTGAATGAACGTTTGGGAGAGGATGGAAGACACAATGCCAGGCAGAATCTTCATTTCCACTTCAGCACCCCTTCATACAGGAATGTAACAGGCCAGCTACTAGACTACCTGCCTGGTGAAGTTCTAGGTGTTAGGGAGGAAAAAGAAAAGGCTCTTGTGGCTCTTGGTTTCTGTTACCACCACATCAGAATCTGGAACAGGTTTGAGTCCAGGAGCTCAAAGTGAATTGTCATCAAAGTAGCCTAGAATCTGGCATCAGAAGACCCAGGTTCAAGTCCAGATCCCAGCAATTCCTGGATCCTGGACCTTAGGCAAGTCCCTAAACTTCCCTAAGCCTTGATTACTTATTTGCAAATGAGAATGATTATGCTCTTTGTCTCACAGTATTGTTTGAGGTTTAGTGGAGATAGCAGTATATATAAGAAAATGCTGTATCGACCATAGAGGGCTTTACACTTGTAATACGTTACTGTTGTTCTTGTTCTAGTCCAGGGCCTTTTGTTGATGTTATTAAGGTTGTTTGCCCTGTACTATCTCCTCCCTAGTCTTGCTGACTTAGAGTCTGGCATTCTTTCAGTTAGTTTACCTATTTTTGTCTTAGATAGAAATCTACAGTCTAAGTAATGAGTCCATTAACTAATTGAGTTCTATATGGCTGAGGCTGTACAAGGCTACTGGAGAATCAAGGGGAAGTACGATTTAGTTTGTTTGCCCTCATGGGGTTTATAGGGCTCACACTTGGACCAATGAGCCAATAGAAGCCAAGGTGCAATCATGAGCGACTCCACAGTTGGATCAGATTTACTGAGGGCCTGACATGTGCTGAGCTATGCCAGGTGGTTCCATGTCATCATTACTTAACACCCCATAACAATTCTGAGTAGACCATGTCCCCATTCTACAGATGAAAAAACTGAAATCTGGAGAGGTTGAGTGACAGACCTGATCCAAGATCACAAAATAGTGATGAGGGCCACATCTGTTTGTTCCCAAGTTCAAGGGTCCTCTCCCCTGTCCCAACTGAAGTATAATCTGGTGCTTTAACCTGCCACTTATAGAGAAGTAAGTGGCTTACCTGGGTCACATCCTCAGCAGCTGAGGTCCTGGGAAGCTCCTGCTCAGCAGATTCTGACCTGCCCCTAGAGGGCTTGCCTCCACTGCGTACCAGAACAGGTAAGCTCCACTTGAGGGACTTACTTTTTTAATTTTTTAATTTTTATTGAATCAAAATTGATCATACATATTTTGGGGTTCAACATTGAGATATGTTGATCAAATCAATATTACTAGCATATATATTGTTACAAATCATAATTATTCTTTATGCCCCTTGTCTAATCTCTCTACATCCCCCTCTCCCTCCCCACTCTTCCCTCTAATTACCATAGATTTCTTTTCTCCTTCTGAAAGAATAATGGTTACTCTGTTGATTTGTTGCCTAGATGATCTGTCCAATGCTGACAGATGTGATCAGGTCCCCCAATATTATCATAGAGCAGATGCTTCTTCTGTCACTCTGAAATGGGCCTTGTGGAGAGAGACGTCCTCTCCTTTTCTTTATCTCTGCTGGTGACTCTCCTTGTGTCAATGCACTCCAGTGGCTGGCAGACTATCTGTGTTTGGCTGTGGTGTGTAGCCACTTTCACAGCAGCCATGGTTATTGTGGTGGCTGTGGTGGGCCACCCCCATGGAGGTGAAGTTTTTGGCATGCTCCTTTGTGCTGGTGGTGTGCCTGGTTGTGGAGAGGGGGTTCTGGTCCTCTGTGCTGTGGTGTGCCTGGTCCCTGGCTTCATGCCTCAGGTCCCCAGGAGGGCCCTGATGTGCTGGTGCGGTGTACCTGGGTGTGGGAGGGGGGTCCGGTCCCCTTCTCCATGACTCAGTTCCCTGGGTGGGCCCATAGGTGCTGGTGCAGTGCCTGGTTGTGGGAGGGGGTTCTGGTCTCCAGCTCCATAGCTCAGGTCTCTGGGTGGACCCTGAGGCACTGGCACAGTGTGCCTGGTTGTGGGAGGGGTGTCCAGTCTCCAGATCCATGCCCCAGGCCCCTGGGTAGGGACCCAAGATGCTGGTGGTGTGCCTGGTTTTGGGCAGGGGGTCCGGTCCTCTTCTCCATGCCTTGGGTCCCTGGGAAGGCCCCGAGGTGCAGGCATGGTGTGCCTAGTTGTGGAGGGGGTCTGGTCCCCTTCTCCATGCCTTGGGTCCCCAGGAAGGCCCCAAGGCACTGGCACAGTGTGCCTGGTTGTGGGAGGGGTGTCCAGTCTCCAAATCCATACCCCAGGCCCCCGAGTGGGGACCCAAGATGCTGGTGGTGTGCCTGATTATGGGCAGGGGGGTCCGGTCCCCTTCCGCATGCCTCAGGTCCCTGGGCAGGCCCCAAGGTGCAGGCACAGTGTGCCTGGTTGTGGGCAGGGGGTCCAGTCTTCTTCTCCATGCCTTGGGTCCCTAGGGGGGCCCTGAGGCACTGGCATGGTGTGCCTGGTTGTGGGTGGGGGGTCTGGTCCCCTTCTCCATGCCTTGGGTCCCCGGGCAGTCACTGAGGCACTGGTGTGGTGTACCTGGTTGTGGGAGGTGGATCTGGTCCCTGACTCTATGCCCTGGGCCCCTGCATGGGCCTCGAGGTGCTGGCGGTATGCCTGGATGTGGGAGCACAATCTGGTCCCTGGCTCCAAGCCTCGTGTTCCCAGGTGGGCCCCGAGGCACTGGTGGTGTGAGTAGTTGTGGATGGGGGTCCTGTCCCTGGCTCCAGCCTCATGTCCTCTGGTGGGCCCCAAGGTGCTGGTGGTGTGCCTGGGCCAGTACTAAGTTTTTGTCCTTTGCTTACTTCTAAAACAGGGGAACTTCCTGTGGGAACAAGTACTTGAGCTGTGTGGTTGAGCTAAATTGCTGTTTTGCTGCTGTTTCCCTAGGTAAGGCTTTTTGTGAAGCTCGGGGTTTAATGGTTGACCTTATAGTTACTTCCAGCTCTCCAGGGACCTGGTGCACCTGGGTTGTGTAGAAACTTTGATCTGGGCCTGAGTTTTTCATCAAACTGTTCTCCATGCAATTCTGCATTCCTGACCAGTCTCCTCTGAGTGGTCCTGCACTGATTGGGGGGCAGGTTGGCTGTCCTTGCTGTGTCCCAGTGTTCTCCTGGTGGGCCCATCTCCCCCACTGCCCATGCTCTAAACACTTCCCATGGGGTGGGCCCTGTGCTAGTCCCTTGAGATGACTCACCAGCCTCTGAATGGCTCCCCTTTTTCAGCTGTGGAGGCTCTTTCGTAGAGTCTACAGGAACCCTATTAGTGGTCTTGCTGTCCTGGGGGCCACCAAGGCCCTCTTCTCCCCTGCTGCCTCCAAGTAACTCCATCTGAAGGGCACAGCTGGGGCTTCTGCTGGCTCCATGTGCTCAGCAGCTTGAGCTTTAAAGCAGCGTTGGCCCGAAATGCTCAGAGCAGTTTTTTCTTTCTCTCATCATGGCTTCTTCTGCCTTAATGAACTCCATAGTTCTCTGCTCCTGTTCCCCTGAGCTCCAGTGGCCCTAGCTTGGCTGATGTTACATTTCTATAGTTGTAAATTGGTTGATTTGTGGGAGAGAGAGATGCTGGGGACTGTCTATTCCACTGTCTTGACCAGATGAGGGACTTAGCTATTTAGAATTCAGGGGAAATGCATATCAAAACCACAATGAGATATCACTTCACAGGCATTAGGATATCTATTCTCAAAAAAAAAAAAAGAAAAAGAAAAAGAAAAAAGTAACAAGTGTTGGCAAGGAATATGGAAAAATTAGAACTCTCGGGCACTACTGATAGGAATGTGAAATGATGCAGCCCCTGTAAAAGATAGCTTGGGCTTCTTCAAAAAATTTAACATAAAATTATCTTATGATTCAGCAATTCCACTTGAGGGTATATTCCCTAAAGAATTAAAAGCAGGGACTCAAACAGATATTTGTATACCCATGTATTAGTCTGTTTGTGTTGCTATAACAGAAATACCTGAGACTGGGTAATTTATAAGGAAAAGAGGTTTATTTGGCTTACGATTCTGGGACAGCTGCATCTGGCACGGGCCTCATACTGCTTCTACGCATGGCGGAAAGTGGCAGGCAGCCAGCAGGTACAAGCAGATCCCATGAAGAGAGGAAGCAAGAGAGAGAGAAGGTGCCAGGGTCTTTTTAAGCAACGAGCTCTCATGGGAACTAATAGAGCAAGAACTCATTCATTAATCCCCCCTCTCCCAGGGAGAGCATTAATCCATTCATGAGGGATCTGCTCCCATGACTCAATCAGTTTCCAACACTGCCACATTGGAGATCAAATTTCCACATGAGTTTTGGAGGGGACGTCACATCCAAACTCCATCAACATACAATGCAATATTATTCAGCCTTGAAAAGGAAGGAAATTCTGAAACATTTTACAGCATGGATGAACCTTGAAGACATTATGCTAAGTGAAATAAAGCAGACATAAAAGGACAAATACTATATAATTTCACTTATAGAAAGTCGTGTGAAGACTACTCCCTAGAGTGGCCAAATTCATAGAGACAGAGAGTAGAATGGAGGTAACCAGAGGATGAGGAAAAGGGGAAGTGGGAGTGGTTTAATGGATACAGATTGCTGTCCCAAATGGTGAGAAGTTCTGGAAATACTAGTAATCATTGCATGATATTGTGAATATACTTAATACCAGTGAATTACATGAGCGGTCTTCAAAAAGTTTACGGAAAGATTCAAATTATCTTTTAATTCTATTTTTCCACCAACTTTTTGAAACATCCTTGTACACTTAAAATGGTTAAAATGGTAAATTTTATGTTGTGTATACTTCACTATAATAAAAAATAAGTAAATCACAAAAACAAACAAAATAACTCAAGAAGAAATTGTTCACTTGAAGAAAAGGGCTGGTGTGCTACCAAAAGGCTCTTTTCAGTAAGTGACTCCAGAACGATTATAATGCTTGTTTAGAAATCATTAACTGCTCATCAAAGAAGGAGGCAGCCAGAGACACTGGAGATGTCAAGGGAAGAGAAACAGCTCTGCAATGTTAATGTAAGTCAACAGGAAATGAGGATTTGATTTATAAAAACTCAGTTTTTATGCAACTTTATTCAAAGCCCACCTATTGCCCCAAGGAGAGAAATGGCATCAGTATTCAGAGGAGCTAAAAGAAAACACGGTGGAATTTGACCAAGGGTCCTTTAAGTCATTCAGTGATGAACATTTATGCCACATGTTTCTTGGGCTTTTAAAAGTCAATGTTCTATGCTGATGGTCCCCCCGGCCATATAGATAATTGTAAAACAAACTCCATATTCCACTGACACCCTTTCTAATTACATCTCACCTTCATTAGGCTATTAAAGTGATAGATGGTAGCAATTACATTGAGCCCCACTGAAAACTCTCTATCTGTGACACGCAGTGACGAGAACATGAGTTATTTACCCAGAAGGCAGGAAAGAAAGGCAGGTGGGCCGGGCTGCTGGGGCCGGCCCAGGAGAGAGAAACCCCACGTGGCCACTGGCAGCAGGCGGGTTCCTGGAGCAGTGTCCGGAAGCAGAGCGGCCGAGTACACACTTGGAGCTGACTTTTCTACTTTTCTCCTGGCCTCACCCAATGCCTAGATGTGGAAAACAGAGACTATTATCAGTATTAACTAACTTAAAACAAGTTTGAATATACCCAGATGAGAGCCTCCCAAATATGGAACTATTCTCAGCCATTCCATATGAGGAATAGTTGGAGGAACCAGAGAAGTTGAATCTGGAGAAGAGGAGACAGCACTGATGTGGGTGGGAAGGACCAGACAGGCCCCAGCACTGAAGCGTGGTCCTCATGGGCCCTGCTGACTCCTGCAGGAGGCCAGAGTACTTGTCGGGGGTCTTCTATCCCACCTGGGCTTCCTCCATCCACCTGCTCGCTCGTGTTCGGTAAGCAGGAGATGCCAGTGGGGCTAAGATGCTCTACGGCCAAGATGAAATGTGGAGGCAGTTCCTCCAGCTTCTCACTCCAGAGCAGACACTCCTGGTTCACCTGGGCAGGGTGGGAGCCCTGGAATCTGCTTCTCTCCATTGGCTCTGGAGCTGGTAACCTCGCTGGGCCAGGGTGGCCTGGGATAGCCACATCTGCTGGCTGTGCTTCTAGCTCCACGCCTGGACACACAGCTTCTGTCTCACTGCTCTCTCTCCTTTGTAAGCCATTTTCAGCTTATAAAAATTCATAAAGACCAGCAAAGTATGAAGGGAGAACCTGAAAGTTCTCTGAAAGGAGCTCTTCATCCCCAGTGGTTTCTGACAGCACAGTAAGCATATTAAGCACCTTCTCTGTGCCAGGCCAGTGGAAGCCTCTCAACGTACATTATCCAGGTGGCTCTTGCTGGCAGCACTGGGCCATACTGGTGTGTTTCAATCAGCTCTGAGGGATGCTGCTGCAAATTTGGCAGAAGCTGTCTTTGTTGTTCGCAATGTGTAGCACAGTCTAAACTTAATAGATATTCAAAAACTCATTAGTGGACAGACTGAGTGAATGATCAAACCCAACTGTATAGATGAAGAATCAAGGCTTGTGATCCTTAGTTGACAGACTAAAGTACATATGAGTTATGGTAGAGCTGGGATGGGAAATTAGATCTTCCTCATCCCAGTCTGGTTTTGGGGAAAGACTAGACAATCTCTGATATCCCTCTGTGCTCTCAGATTTGGAGCCTCAGATTCTGCATCAGCCAATTTGTCTCTAGGCCAGTGCTGTCCAGTTGAACTTTCTGTGATGAGGGAAATGTCCCATGCCTGTGCTAAACATTACACAGCCACTAGCCGCATGTGGCTGTTGAGCACCTGGAATGTGGCTATGTGACTATGTGACTGAGGAGCTGAAGTGTTACCATGTTGGACAGCACAGCTCTAGCGGTTTCCTTTCCCCAAGGCCCAGCACTACAACGCCAGACACACATAGATGCAGTGCAGTTTGCAGTCAGCAATGGCACTTGGAGACACTTTCCTACACCCCTCAACAAAACACACCAGGTCCCCTCAAATGCACCATTCACTCTTTAGTAGCTGTGCTTCTTTCTGCAGAAGGGGATGAAAACAAAATTGAAAGAGATGAAGCAGAAACACTATTGATTTTTAATCCTTTTTTATCATCCACGAATTTCAAGGTATATTCCTCATGTCATTCCATCCCTCCTCTGGGAACAGAGAGAAACTGACCTGTAAGGCCTCAATAGCACCGAGTGAAATGAATTAAGTACACTTTAAAGAAAACCTATCTAGTCAACATCATTTTTTCTCAGTGAAATGTTTGGATCTTTAATAACTACTATTTTTCTTTAGGTTCTAGCCAGGGGAGAATTTAAAAAAATAGATTCAACCATTAATCCATTAACTAGTGGTTTAATTTTTAGGCCCTCATTCTCCCAAACTGTTTTCTCATCATATGATAGAACCACGGCATATCTGAGCCAAAAGAGAGCTTAGGCAATCTCCAGTTCATCAGCTTAATGAGGGTGGAACAGTTACTGCTTATTCAAGTTTGTGCCAACCATTGCAGCATGTTCTTTACACCCATAATTGTGGTCATTGCCACAATCTGATGGGATAGGTAAAATTCTCCCCACTTTACAGATAGATAAGTAGCTGAGCTAGAATTTACACCAAGGTTTATCTGGTTCCAAAGCTGGGACTCTCCCTCTGGGCTCTATGCTTTCCAGTCATTTCAAGGACAAAGAAGCAGAGACCCAGAAAGCTGTAATAACTACAGCAGGCAGGGCCTGACTTCTGTCCCTGTCCCATGTCTCTGCTCCATTCAGTTCTTTCCTTTGACCTCAGATTTATAGTTCCATTCCTGGCTTGCACGTGTTACCATCCTTCCTCTTTAGCAACACCCTATTTCCCAGAAAAAAAGTCAAAACGCCTTCACTTGTCATTCAAGACCCTCCAGAACTCACTAGTGGCCTTCCTTGAACTGTCCCCCAACTCCCACTCTGTCAAGGAAGACGTCTGAGGAAGCCCAGTGTTTGTATGCCTCTACATTTTCAGAATTGTACTTTTTTTTTCCTTTCCATGATAAACACATATATAAAAGATATTTTGGCATTAAACACAAAGATATTTATTACAGTAATATACCTTAAAGTGAAAAATAAAAGCAAACAAGGTCAATCATAACAAAAATATTAAGAATAAAGCACTTCTATTCTGTAGATGAATATGAAACCACAAAAATGGAAGCAGAAGCTCATGACATGGGAATATTTGGCTCTCCACAATGGAAACAGCTAAAGGAAAACAGATTCTATCTCTTTTAGGCTTCCTGGGCAAAATAATGGTAATGTGGATTAACCAAGCTTTGCATTAATTTATAAAGTTTCTAGTATTTGTCAGCTCTTCCTTGAAGCAGTCCTTGATGGCAGCTGGTAGAGTAAAAAACATAATGGACTTAGAGTCAGAACCCATGAATTCAAAGCTCTGCTGGGTCATTGGGACTTGAGCGTGCCCATTTGTGAAATGGGGAGGATTCTGGCCACTGTAGGGAGCTGTGTTGAGCACGGCTGGTAACTGAGAGCATCCCCACTATTGTGTCTCCCTGGTGTCCTTCGGTGAGGGAGCAGCTCGATGCAGGGCTTTCTTGTAAGCACAGGGAGAGTGAAGGCAGCTTCACTGTGGCACCCGGCAGAAGTGGGGGGTGGGGGGTCACTGCTCTGTTTGGACTCACTGGCCTACCAGGCCAGTCCTTAACTTGAATCAAACTGATTTGCAGGAATCTGTCCACATGGTGGCAGGAGTGGAAAGGCAGGGACCCGCCATAGGCTCCCCCCGGAGTCCTGCTGTATTTGTGGCTTCTTCTGAACAAGAATATTAGAACCGGCCTAATAGCAATGACAGTAATAGCCCCATGTACCTCAGGGGCTTCTCATACTTTAGCAACTGTTCAGAGGACCATTTTCAGCTCTGGTCAATGAACAAAGCAATTACTATTTCCATAAGAGGTTATGGTCACCAAATGCTCTTACAATTGTTTGTTCAACTGGATGTGCTAGAGAAAACCACCGTGGAGTGATTTCAGCCCTGTGTTTAAACACTCTACCTAGAATTTGTCTCCAGGGCCACATAAGTTGGGAGCGGGATCAGTATCCGAGTATCTGACTTTGCTTTTTAAGCACCTACCTCAGAATCATGTGAAATGGCTAAGAACAGTGGCTTTCAAAATTTTTAGGCAGTGGAATGTTTTCCCCTCAAATGAAATCTCATCTGGAACTCAATATATATTAAAACAGATAAATGATATTTACTTTTTAATGTATTTTTAAAAATAATTTCTAACTAATAGAAATTTTAACAAAGCCAATCCATGACAATAATGAAGTTGTTTTAACAAAAAAGATTAAGTCGGGATCATGAATGACAGTTGACTTTTTTTGTATGAGCATCTGACATACCTGTATTTTACTTTGGTTATATTGTATTACTAATTAGCAATAATATTTCAGCACTGCTCTGAGTGCTTCAAACAGGTTAATTCACTTAACCCTGAGAATTCTATGAGATAATATTATTTCCGGGTGAGGAAATGGAGGCCCAGAGACCCAGATAAGTGGCCCAAAGTCACACAGCAAGCTAACGAGTGGTGGAGCCGGGGTTTAAACCTAAGCAGTCTGGCTCCACAGTCTATGATCTGAATAACTATTTCATATATAAATATATATAAATACATGTATATTTAATTGCCTTCCTTGCAAGATCAGGCTATTCTTCAATTAAATGGGGAAGGCAAAAGTTTTATTCCAAGTCCTAAACAAAAAATACATTTAAAAAACCTAACTCTGAAAGTACCCCTATTAGAGTTCAGGGAACAGTTTGAAAATTACTGACCTAGAGCACCAGGGACATCCTGAAGGGCCAATCAGTCTGTCAAAATCCATGTGCAGAGGCCCCTCAGGGGGTAATAGAGACAAAAAACATTGGCTGGCATTTTACCAAATGGAAATCTCTAGTCTCTGGCTCTACCAATGTTCCCCATTACAAATCCTCCAGCTGGTAAACAGAATGATGCTGCTGACATTTAATTGAAATGTCAGCACATTTAGAAAGAGCCCTGATGAAACTGCCAAGTTAAAGTTATCACTGATGACTTAAGCTAAATGGAAACAGAAAATCACCATTAACACCCCCCACACACATCCACATCCACCCACTATACTATCAGATGGAGAGAAAGCAGAGTATCACTGATGACTTAAGCTAAATGGAAACAGAAAATCACCATTAACACCCCCCACACACATACACATCCACCCACTATACTATCAGATGGAGAGAAAGCAGACAGCTTCAGCTGTCCAAGAAAAAATTTACAGATAGTTTTTAAATGGAGTTTTATTCTGGCTATGAAAAACTATGGGGTAATTGGAAAACACTTGTGAAGGTAATCAGGTCTGAGACAGGCCAATGCCCATGTAAATCAATTCAACAAGCATACATTGATTAAATCGCCTTCGGATAGTAATATTACCTTACATTTATTTGCATAGCTTACAGTTTATAGAGGTGAAAAACTATGGGGTAATTGGAAAACACTTGTGAAGGTAATCAGGTCTGAGACAGGCCAATGTCCATGTAAATCAATTCAACAAGCATACATTGATTAAATCGCCTTTGGATAGTAATATTACCTTACATTTATTTGCATAGCTTACAGTTTATAGAGGTTATGGCAGATGGCAAAAAAGGCCCAATTCTTCACCATTCCCTGTGTCCTCACCTTCTGCCATTGTAACTTTGTAACACCCTCACAGTCTGACCCTGGGCTTAACCGTGTGATTTGTTCTGGCCAATGGGACATGCTATGGGTTAAATGTGTCCCCCAAAAGTTCATGAATTGAAAACTTGACCCCCATTGTAACAGTGTTAAGAAGATGAGAAATGCGATTATTTGAAAAGTGAGGCTTTGAAGAGATGATTAGATTGTGAGGACTGTGCCCTGGTGAATGGATTGATCCATTCATGGAGTAATGGGTGTGGTTCTGGTGGCTTCGTTAGGAGAGTGAGTGAGAAGGGGGTAGTTCTCTCTTGCTCATGCCATTTCTCTTGCAATGGGGTACCCTGAGCTGCTGTAGAGAGTCACCCAGAACAAAAGTGTGATTTGTTCTGGCCAATGGGACATGCTATGGGTTAAATGTGTCCCCCAAAAGTTCATGTATTGAAAACTTGACCCCCATTGTAACAGTGTTAAGAAGATGAGAAATGCGATTATTTGAAAAGTGAGGCTTCGAAGAGATGATTAGATTGTGAGGACTGTGCCCTGGTGAATGGATTGATCCATTCATGGAGTAATGGATGTGGTTCTGGTGGCTTCGTTAGGAGAGTGAGTGAGAAGGGGGTAGTTCTCTCTTGCTCATGCCATTTCTCTTGCAATGGGATACCCTGAGCTGCTGTAGAGAGTCACCCAGAACAAAGCCCTAACCAAATGTGCTCCTGGGACTTTGGACTTCCCAGCCTCTGAAACCATAAGAAATAAATTTCATTCCTCTACAAATTACCCAGTTTCAGATTTTCTATTATAAGCAACAGAAATGGACTAATATAGGATGTTAGGAGACATGACATAAGCAGAGGCTAGAAAAGGGCTTGTGTTTTGATTCATCCTTGCCCTGTGCCGTGGCCATTAGAAGTACGTGCCCATGGAACAGAGCCAAGGCCATCCTAGACTGGCAACAGATAGCCCACTACCCGGCATGTGAGCCAGCCCAGCCCATAACAGCAGAGCCATGCAGATGACCTGAGGCTGAGCACAGTCACATGTGCAAGCAGAGGAGCAGCCAATCCCATGTCAGCTGAGCCCCAGACTCATGTAATTCAGTGTGTACTCTTGTATGCCACTGTGGTTTTGAGGATTTTGCTAAACATCATTAATGCGGCAACAGATATTTCATGAACAGCCTGCCTTGGACAGCCTCCTTTGTCCCTCCTTGGGAAGGAATGTGGGGCAAGGGCTACTTCCTCACTTTCTAGCCAGAACACTGTGGTTCATGCAGGTCAAGTGCCCTGCCTTGATCCTCACAGCTGACTCTTCCAATGCCTGTTCTCGGCTCATGCTCAAGTCATGCAGTTCTCTGAAATACTTAGCCAGCAGCATTAACCTAGAGGCTGAATCCAATTTTTTCTTGTAGATCAAAGAGGCAGCTTTTATAGGTTGAAAGCACAGAGGGAGAGCGGAAGGCTCAGAAGTTCCTGGACTGGAAAGGCAGGAGCAGAACAGCACTTGGCTTTGTGGATTCCCTCCCCTTCTCTCACCCAGGGATGTCTCCCTCCTGCCCGGGGTTCCACTCTGCTTCGAAAAGATAGGTGAGCTGGGCCAAGCTGCATGTCGGTTTCTCCTGCCATTTCTCGTGGCTGATTCCACTGGCAGGCATCTTTCAAATGCTTCATGGAAATCCCTGTCAGGCAGGAAAACCACACGGAAGATATGACAAAATGATCAAAAATAATTCTTTTGATCTTGCAACAACTCACCGTAAAAAATCTCCCCTAGCTCCTAATTCCCCCCCCACTAAAGCCGAAACTCGTATAATATCCTTTACGATCTGGATAAACCTACAATGTCAGCATCATCACTGCTGCCCCAGCCCCCATTTTCTGTTTCAAAATCAGAAACGTCTGTCTTTTCCTGGAGCATTTTGAATGCCCCTACTTCATACTCGTCCATCTATTCAAAATTCTCTCTTCTTCCTTTTTTTTCTCACCCAGTGGACTCCTGTTCTGTCCTGTGAGGTCCCACTCACTTCTTTAAAACACCTTAAAGACACGCTCACTTTGCAAACTTGTTCATGCTTTCATTTTGTCAGCCTGAGGCTGGAAAGTGTCAAAGGTCCTGCTTCCAGAACTCCGTGGAAGCCTGATTCATGGAATGTTTGTGTACATCTTGGGGAAATAGTAGACTTTGCTCTCCTTTGAGTGGCACCTAAGTTCAGTGTAACCACACGGAAGATATGACAAAATGATCAAAAATAATTCTTTTGATCTTGCAACAACTCACCTTAAAAATCTCCCCTAGCTCCTAATTTCCCCCCCACTAAAGCCGAAACTCGTATAATATCCTTTACGATCTGGATAAACCTACAATGTCAGCATCATCACTGCCCCAGCCCCCATTTTCTCTCTGTTTCAAAATCAGAAACGTCTTCTGCCCCAGCCCCCATTTTCTGTTTCAAAATCAGAAACGTCTGTCTTTTCCTGGAGCATTTTGAATGCCCCTACTTCATACTCGTCCATCTATTCAAAATTCTCTCTTCTTCCTTTTTTTTCTCACCCAGTGGACTCCTGTTCTGTCCTGTGAGGTCCCACTCACTTCTTTAAAACACCTTAAAGACTCGCTCACTTTGCAAACTTGTTCATGCTTTCATTTTGTCAGCCTGAGGCTGGAAAGTGTCAAAGGTCCTGCTTCCAGAACCCCGTGGAAGCCTGATTCATTGAATGTTTGTGTACATCTTGGGGAAATAGTAGACTTTGCTCTCCTTTGAGTGGCACCTAAGTTCAGTGTAAAACATGATGGGTCCCAAGAAAGTGTGCTTTACAAGTTCAGAGGGAGGGACAGGATTTCTCCCAGATAGGTCCGAATAGACCCATTCACTTTAAGTGAACACCTGCTTAAATACCTGCTCCCTGGGAGCCTTCATGGGTACTCCCAAGTAGGATGTATTCTGAATTCCTCCAGTCTGTGAAGGTACCCATCACATTGATTGTAAGTGCCTCTTTAACTGATCTACCTCCGCCACTTGATGTGAGCTCATCAAAGGCAGATGCCCTGTTTTTTCCATCTTTGTATTTCCACATCTCCCCACCAACCTCCTCACCTCCTACTCCGAGTGCTTACTATAGAGCCTGGCACATATTAGAAGCTCAATGATTGTTTGCAGAATAAGTGAACACTAAAACAAGCTATTGGGCATTAGACTCCCAGGAGTTACTCTAAGAAGTAAAGGCACCTCTGCAGAGTCTTTGGTGAATTCTGCTGAAAAGCTGAGTGCAGTAGAAATAGTATGTGCTCTAGAGTCGGAAGATTCTAGGAATGTAACTTAATCTCACTGGTCTTTCATTTTCTAATCTGTAAAATGGAGGTTGTATATGACATCATCCTCATATTATCACTTAAAAAAAAAGAGCTCCTTTTTTCAGAATCTATGACACATGGAGTGAGTGGCAGGCATGCATACTTTGAAAAGCTTTCTGCATAGGATTCTGATGTACTGCCCACACCCAACATGAGAATCTCTGGTCTAGGTCTAAAGAAAAGAGAGTTGGGTTGGAAAGGAGAAGTATATGGAGTTCTGGGAGATCTGAGAAGCTCTAGACAGTGAAAATAGTAGTGGAGTCGACTCTCAGAAGAAGCACAAAGACAGAAAACATGCAGAGGGCAGGATAGAAGTAAAGGAAAGTCACAGCTGGATCTCTTTATTGTCCATAAAGACCAAGGATAAATACTAGCAAAAGGCCATGAAGATATCATCACGGGTGTATTATTGACCCTGTCTGTTTCTTTGGGGTTCAATGGTCCAAGTCCATGGAAAATATGAGAAGGATAAGAGGGTGTGCTCAGCATGATGACTGGGGTGGGAGAAGTTTTGCAGGTGCTTTCATTCTGCACTGGCCTTGAGAATTTAAAGGGGAAGAATGAGTGACAGAATGCAGGAACCAGCAGGCCTGTCACTGGCTCACATAAGAAAAGACAAGCAGGGGCTCTAACATACAAAAGGAAGCCCCAGAGGGAGCGTCCCAGTAGGACTTTTGGGAGATGCTCCATCTCCTGGGCTCTGACACCGATTTGGCAAAGATCTTCGTCATGTCTTTCCTGGACTGTTGCAGGAGCCTCCCACCTGGTCTCTGTAGCAAACATTTTTGCTTCTCTTTAAGCGCCCCAGAGGGAGCGTCCCAGTAGGACTTTTGGGAGATGCTCCATCTCCTGGGCTCTGACACGGATTTGGCAAAGATCTTCGTCATGTCTTTCCTGGACTGTTGCAGGAGCCTCCCACCTGGTCTCTGTAGCAAACATTTTTGCTTCTCTTTAAGCATCTACCACCAATGTGACCTTTTCCGCCTCTGTTTTTATAGGTATATTAAATGTATAATAATATATAGATTTATGTGTGTATATATCTCTCTTTCTAATTATTTTATTAAAAGGGGATTTTTATATTACACATAGCTTTCCATAGCTTTCTTTTCCCATTCAGTAAGATCCATGCAATTCCCTTTAAGTCTTCTGGTAGTTCTCCAATTTATACATTTTTATGGGCACATAATGTTCTGCAGTGTAAATGTGCCACAATCTATTCATTTGGGGGCCACTATAAACATCAATAACCCCTTCAGCAACAATGTATGCATATGTTTCTGTCTGTATCTTTAGAAACTGCTATTTTTATTTATATAGAATAAATTCACAGCAGTACGATTTGTAGATCAAAGGCCATAATGTACTTTGAATATTAATAGATGTTGCTGGTTAGTTTCCAAAATAGCTCTTAAGTACATGACTATCCCATACAGTAATATATGAGAACACTCTTTATTCCCCACATCCCTGCCAGCAATAGATATAATAGTTTCTTTTTCATTTTTGCCAGTCTGCTTGGTGCAAAAAGATCCCTCATTGTCATTTTAATTTGGATTTCTATGACTATCAGTAAGTTGAGCACATTTTGAGCCATTTGCATATGCCCTTCTGCAAATTGTATTTTGATATAATTTGCTCTATTTATTGTGATTTAGTCTTTTTGTCAATTTATAATTTCTCTGCATAGTAGAGAAATTAACCCTTTAACTACTATCTAAATGAAAACATCTTTATACATTTATTGTTTGTCTTTTATCTTTGTTATATCCTTTTTTTTTGCCAAAATGGGTAAACTTATTTTCTTACTGTAATATAATTTGTGTACCATAAAATTCACCTTTTTAAGTGTACAATTCATTGGTTATTAGTACATTCACAAGATTGTGGAAATGTCACCACTATCTAATTTCAGAATATGTTTATCACCCTGAAGGAACCCCATACCTGTGAGCAGTCACTCCTTATTTTTCCCTTCCTTCAACTGGCAACCACAAATATGCTTTCTGTCTGTGGATTTGCCTATTCTCAACATTTCATAGAAATGGAATTATATACATTATGTGGACTGTGCCGACTTCATTCACTTAGCATCATGTTTTCAAGTTTTATCTATGTTGTAGCATGTGTCAAAACCTCATTCCTATTTATGGCTGAATAATATTCTGTTGTATGGATATGCCATATTTTGTTTATCTGCTCATCAGTTGATGACATTTGGGTGCTTCCACCTTTGGTCTGTTGTGATTAGTGCTACTATGAACATTTGTATACAAGGTTTTGTGCAAACATATATTTTCAGTTCTCTTGAGTATACACCTAGTGGTGATAGTGCTGGATCATACCCTAACTTTATGTTTAACTTTTGAGAAACTGCCAAACTAACTGTTTTCCAAAGCAGCTGCACCATTTTACATTCCCACCAGCAATATATGAGGGCTTAATTTCTCATGCTTGTCATCTGGTCATTGTCCATTTTTTTTTATCATAACTGCCACCTTCTTTATTACAGTTGTTCTAGTGGGTGTGAATGGCATCTCATTGTGGTTTTGATTTGCATTTCCCTGATAACTGATGATATTGAGTATGCTTATTGGCCATTTGCATATCTTCTTTGAAGAAAGGTCTGCTCAAATATTTTGACCCTTTTTAAATTGGGTTATGTGTCCTTTTATTGGTGAGTTATAATAGTTCTCTTTATGTTATGTTTACTAGACTCATCATATATATGATTGCAAATATTTTATTTCATTCTGTGTGTTGTCTTTTCTTTTTCACTCTTGACAGTGTTCTTTGAAGCACCAAAGTTTACAATTTTGGTGAAATCTAATGTATCTAATTTTTATTTGATTGGTTGTGCTTTTGGTGTCAGACCTAAAAATCTGTTACTTAATTCAGGATCATGAAGGTTTATACTTGTATTTTCTTTTTTTTTATTTTTTATTTTTTTATTTTCTTATTTTGTCAATATACAATGTAGTTGATTATTATGTCCCATCACCGAAACCTCCCTCCCTCCTCCCTCTCCCCCCACCCACCCAAGCATGTCCTTTCCATTTGCTTGTTGTAGGAACTTCAAAAAAAATTTGTAGTTGTTATATCTTCCTCCCCCCCCCAGTTTGTGTGTGTGTGTGTGTGTGTGTGTATGTGAGTGAATTAATTAATTTATTTTTAGCTCC
>NW_007728234.1:0-841 GCF_000696425.1 Galeopterus variegatus
GTGTAATAAATGAATTCCAGCTTGAGTCTTGGCAGGAGTTGTTTTGCTTGAGGGAAGTTGTTTATGCTAACGGGTCCCCCTCTGCATAGCTCGATTTATATTCTACAGAGTCTTGTCCATCATCTGCACGGTGCTGTAAACAAGATAATCTTTGTCTACCAGGAATGAGCCCAATGCCAACAACTTTAAATAAACACAAGCACCAGTTTTGTGTTTATGTTGTCTGAGGTAACCACTGGCAAGAGTTTTTAATGGCGCCGTGGCCCCTGCCTGGCTAAGGTAGTGTCGCCTTGCGGACTGGCCTTGTCTGTAGAAGACTCGCTTGGGGAAAAGATCTCATGCTCAGCAGGTGGGCGCTACTCCAGGGCTGCCTTCTTTCCTGCGGTTTGGCATTTTTAATTCCATCAAGTTAGCACGGCCTCCTTCTGTACTGGACCAAGTGAGGTCATAACCTCGAGCTGTGGACGCCTTCGGTGGCAAGGTTGTGGGTGCAGGCGAGCTCCGAGTGTTACGTTAGTGACGGGGCTATGACTCAGCTCCACGGGAGACACCGGCGTGTTGAACTGCACTCCATGCGGAGCATAAATGGAACTTTGCAGAAGCCTGAGTGTTTGTCGCGACTCCAAACCAATCAATCACAGAAATATACAACTCTTCCAACAGTGGTAAATGATCTCTGTGAGGAGTGACGAGAAAAGCCATTTTTCCCTGCTAACCTCCCCTGGAAAGAAAGCAAGGACTGTGTAGTGGGTGAGAGCCACACTCCCACCTCTGCAGGAACACACTGAAAACATCCTTTTGCTGCAGCAGCTCTTTGGTTAATATTCCAGACTTCAAACTC
>NW_007728234.1:1758-3291 GCF_000696425.1 Galeopterus variegatus
CACACTGAAAACATCCTTTTGCTGCAGCAGCTCTTTGGTTAATATTCCAGACTTCAAACTCGGGACAGGAGAAATGAGTTTCTAGAACTAATCGGGCTGCCTTTGGAATATCATTTTGATGAGGGATGGTGTGGGGGTGGGGGGTGGGAAAGAGTCTGAATATTCCCTGAGAAGAAACACAGTAAAAGCGAGGTCTTTGTGGCCCCTTGTTAAAGACTGTTAGGGGCTTGAAAATGTCTCAGGACTGATTTATAAGCCCTCAAATTGAGATGAACAAAAAGTAGTTTCATAATCAAAGAGTCAAAAAAAACCCCACTTCCTAACTGTGTATGTTATGGAGTTTGGGTAAATTCCAGGCATTAGAAACAAGCCATTAGCCCAACTCTGGGGCGTGGCCTAGGCTGTAGGTGTGACCAGCCAGGCAGTGAGGACTGCAGGCTCGGGGGCCAGGCTGCCCGGGACAAGCTTGGCTTTGCCCCTTTCTGATTAGTGACCTCAGCAGTGACTCGGTTTCCTCTTCTGTATGATGGGAGTGAGAATAGTACTTAGCTCACACAGCTGTTGAGAGGATCAGGATAGTTTTCGGGGACATAGAGCAAGGCTTCATTGTACCTCTTTGATGGGCTCTTCTTGCCTAGTACGATGTGGACTCATAGCAAATGCTCAGAGTAGGCCTACTAGGACAGTGGCACCAGTGCAGGCCCAGTTGCAGAGAAGAGAATGCACTCTAGCTAGTTTAAGTGAGTTGGGCTTAATTAAGCAAAATGATTTATATAGAAACAGTGGGAGGGCTGAAAAAAAATCAAGTCTGGGTTGAGCTCTCAGGCACGGTTCCCAAAACCACTGAAGGAGCGGCTGCCTCTTCTGTAATCAAGAAATGGCCACCACTGCCACAGGCTCCAGAAATCACGCAGCCTCACCCCTGGCCACCCCAGCTAAACAGCGGCCCAGATGCCCCCTGATGTCTGCAAGCTTGCCCAGAAACCACAGATGCTGACTCTGCCTCACTTCCGTCTTCCAGACCTGTCACAAAATATAGAATCTATACTGGAGGGTAGGGGTTTTTTTGTTTTTTTGTTTTTT
Source organism: Galeopterus variegatus (assembly GCF_000696425.1). Taxonomy (NCBI): domain Eukaryota; kingdom Metazoa; phylum Chordata; class Mammalia; order Dermoptera; family Cynocephalidae; genus Galeopterus; species Galeopterus variegatus. Next base: position 2,842 of record NW_007728234.1, read on the forward strand.
TAATTATTAAAAAATCCCAGAAGGTCTTCTGTTGTCCAGCTAAAGTCAGTCGTCTGTGTTGGTAGGATTCTGTAAGACATCAGCATGGTATGAAAATCACTTCATTCTTGCTGATTGAAAATGACACAACAGAAGGGAATGCAGTAAAACAGGACCGGTGTTTATTCTGGGTGATGAAATAAGAATGAGTACTATTTTTCTCCTTTCTATGTTTCTTTATATATCCATGTATTAACTTATCTATGAAAAAGCAGTTCATATGATTTTTAAAGCCATTCAACCAAAAACCAAAACTTGCTTTCTCCTTCCTTCCATCCTCCCTTTCTTTCTTATCAATCATTTGCTGATATTTCAAAAAGACCTCACCAGCGGGTTAATATCCACCTGCGAAACTAATAGAGCATTAGTTATTTACAAAGTAGAATAGACACATGACTTTTAAACCGAATT
>NW_007728234.1:4256-39657 GCF_000696425.1 Galeopterus variegatus
TTATCCCAGGTCACGCAGCCCTCTGACTCCATCTGTGGAACCACATCAGACTCTGATGAGTGCGTGTGTGCACCTCTCCGTCCTGCCCCACCCTTTCAGCCCGGGTTGGTGACAGGTACACCATCAGCTTGCCTCCTGCGGCTGTCCCACGGATGCTCACAGCCTGGGTTACCCAGTGCCCAACCCAGCATGGGGATACTGACCAGGGAGCCGATCTGAATGGAATGATGGCCCCTCACGTCTCTGAGGTCCCACCGGAGCAGAAGTCCTACGGGACACCCCCACATCCCCTGGCGAGCACTCTAAGGTTGTCGTCCTCTGGGGCTGCTGCACCTGATGTTCTGGGGTGTGTGTCGATGCGACTGTCTAGGCCAAAGCACTGTTCCCACAGGCCGGACCTTCGAGGACCAGGAAAATTTCAAACGGTTTGCCAACATTTCAGTTTTTTTCTCAAAAGGGCATTTCATGCTATTTGGCACTTCCCTCCCTACAAGTTGAGAAGACACACATCCAGAATTATAATTTTATAACCAAATTAGCTTCCTGGGAAAATCATTACAGAATCATTTTTCTTACTGTGCGGCAGACCAGGGTAGTAGGCACATGGCAAAAGGCAATTAGGGTAGCAGACAGAATTAAGCCAGCTCAGCCACAAACCGTAGGAGAGGCAGAGTGTCCTGGGTTATTCAGGTGGTCTCGAGGTAATCATAAGCCTCCAAAAGTAGAAGCGGGCAGGGAAGCGAGAGGAAGGCGGAATGACTGGGTGTGAGAGTCCGGCCCCTGTTGCTGGCTGTGGAGGTGGCAGGGTGTGAGCCAGGGAGAGTGGGCAGCTGCTAGAGGCGGGACAGGGCAGGGAGCAGCGTCGCCCGCAGCCCCCAGAGAGGGGCTCAGACCTCGGAAAGCTTGATTTTAGCCCAGCGAGGCTGCTTCCCGCAGAAATGCACGGTGATACATTCGAGGTCATCGCTAAGTTTGGGGTGATTTGTTACAGCAGCATAGGAAAGGAGCAGGGGTGAAAGCTTCCTCGTAGCCTTGCAGAGGCCTGGGCCCCGACTCTAGGGACCCGTCCTGGGAAGAGCCCGTCGGAGTTTCTCTGAGCACGAGGATGCGCCAGGTGCTCAGCCAGTACCAGCGTGGAAGGCTGCTTGGGAGTTGGCAAAGCCCAGGCCCGCCCAGCCCTTGTTTCTGAGGTCACGGACCAAAGGCTGAGCGGCTGGTAAGGGAGGTGCACCCGCGCCTGCCCCTGGGCTCCCACGGCGACCGGCAGGAGGCTGGTGCAGGCCCCGGGTGAGGGCCCAGCAGCTGGCTCGGTGTGACTCCCACAGAAGCCTCGGCCCTGTCTGCAAGGCCGTGACTGAGGGGCCTCACCTAAAGCCCAGAGAGGAGAAAAGCCTGGGCCAGGACGGAGCAGCGCGTGGCAGCCCCAGGCGGCCCGGGGCCCGCTCTCCGCACCGCTTGTTAGGTGGCATGGGCCGAATCCTGTCATCGCCACCAGAGAATCGAGCAAGGCCAAGAAGTGGAAAAGAAGGAAGGCGGATGAAGGGATCCCTTTGCAGGGCGAACAGCGTCACACACCTGCTGAGTTTCACGAGCTGCTTGCAGTGAGAAGGGACACTGCCCCAAGTGCCACCATGGGGGGCCAGGGGTTGGGGCTGCCTGGGGGAGCACAGTGCTCTAAGGTCACGGGGAGAGCCATTCAGTGGCGCTGGGCTTGGCAATGCCAGGTCACCCAGGGTGAGGGTCCAAGGATGAGCTGGCCGGGTGGTGGCCTCTATGGCCTGGGGAGGCGGGGACAGGCCAGCGAGTCCTGGGTGCTGCCTTCAGTGTGCGCGACTGGTTCTCTTTCTGGGCTCCCTGCTGCTCTCTGGCCGCACCCACGCCCGTCTTGTTGGCAGGTGAGGCCTTGCAGCCGTTGTCACACCACAGTGTGGCATCGTGTCTAAGTGTGCCTTCTCTCTTTACACTGTATTTATATTTGTTATTGTGACAGGACAAGACGTCTCCAGTAAATGTCTGGAAACTGTTGAGTGGATGAAGTTATCTAATTGAACACACATAGGCCAGGGTTCGTCACTCTAGGCCTGCAGGTATCTTTCCCTGGAGGTGACCCCAGGTAAAGCTGGTCTTCCCTACCTGAGGGTCCCCAAGCTGTTCATGCTGAGAATAACCCTTGTGACCTGGGGTCTCCTGTAGTCTCATTCTGGACTGTCATCGTAAGTACGCCTCACCTGAGCATCTCAGCAGTGACACAGGATGTGAGCAGTGGCCACACCTGGGAAAACCTCGTCACCTCCATCTCAGGCCACCGGGCGCTCAGGACACTCTTGCTGCGCAAGCCCAGCCCCCGCCAGTACTAAATAAACTTTGGACGAATTAATCTGAATTGTTGAATAAGGAAATGATCTGCGGTTGCGAGAGGAAGAAAACTTGCGCACCTCTGCCGAGCGAGGGCTTTGACTTTGCTGGGGGAGCTCTTGGGGTCTTTTGAAGCCTGGTTGCAGGCAGCCCTGTCCCAACCCGCTGGGGACAGGAACCATATCTCAGTAGTTTGCAGTGTCATGTGATAAAAAGTGTACAGGGGTGGTTCTGGAAATAGCCAGTGATTTGGGGGAGTGAGTGTCTCAGAGGTCTCAGCTTTACTGGGGTTATTTTAATGCTTGCCTTGCTCAAGTGCTGGGAGGGTCAGGTGTTCCGTCAGCAAAGTGCCTGTCACCCGCTGCATTGTGGGAAGAGCAGAGGGACAAAACACTAACACTCCTGAGAGGGAATCCCAGCTGTGCTTTCTCTGCCCTGCGACTTGGGGCAAGTCATTCAACTTCCCCGAGTATCAATTTCCTCATCCACTCAACTGGGTTAAGAATTCACACCTTAGTTAGTGGTTGGGAGAACTACAGAATGTCAGCAATGGGCCGTGGAACATAGTAGATGCTCCGTAAATTATAGCTATCCTTATTAATAATATCATCACTACTGTCGATAGTTTTTAGCCAAGGCAACTAACTCATCAGGTCTGTTTTTAAGGAAGGTCACTCTAGGGCAAAACAGAGAATAAAGTGAAAGCCAGGAGAGGCTGATCTCAGAACAGTTAGGAGGTTATTGAACAAAGCCACCGCAGCTGTGCTGTCCTCGGTCAGACGACTCCCGGTCTCAGCATGCACAGAGTCCTCTGCAACTTCAGGTGTGTGCACCTCACTTCCTAGCTCCCGAGTGAGGCTTAGAGAAGCCAAGTGACTCACTCAAACTCAGAGCTAGCAAGTGCTGAAGATGGGAGTGGATCCCAGCTTATGCACAGACAGGAGGACGGGGCCACAGTTTTGGACCAGAAACTAAAATAGCTTCATGGAAAAATCAGCGCACTTGTCGGTTCCCTTTGGAACCTGAATTTGGGTTAAAATCCCAGATCCCCCAATGTATCGCTAGTCAGGGTCAGGGTAAGCGACTGCAGTAACAACAGGAGGACGGGGCCACAGTTTTGGACCAGAAACTAAAATAGCTTCATGGAAAAATCAGCGTACTTGTCGGTTCCCTTTGGAACCTGAATTTGGGTTAAAATCCCAGATCCCCCAATGTATCGCTAGTCAGGGTCAGGGTAAGCGACTGCAGTAACGAACGGTCCCCAGGTGTCAGTGGGCTGACAAGAGAGAAGTTGCACTGGATTCCATCGGTGTCCAGTGTGCAGGAGTGAGGGGTCGAGTCTACACATAACACTGTTCGGGGACCAGACTCCTTTCATCTCCTGACGTGTCCTTCCCTAGGTCCCCCGAGTATTTCCATTCATCCCATGGGTGGGAGAAAAGGGAAAGATTATCTGTGGGAGGGTGACTGGGGGTGCAGTAATTAAACTCATTCTGAGACAGTTGTAGATTTGCATGAAGTTGTAAGCAATAGTACGGAGAGATCTCATGTATTCTTACCCAGTCCCCAACTGGCAGCATCTTTCAAAACTATAGTACAATATCACGACAAATGTTGCTGTCCCTACAATGAGATGGGAAAGTCCCGGAACCACAGGGGTCTCTCGTGCAGCCCTCTGGTAGCCCACCCACTTCCCTCCCACCCCACCGTCCTTCATCCCCAGCAACCACTAATCTGTGGTCAATTTCTGCAACTTTGTCATTTCAGCAATGTTTCATGTATATATGTGACATCATACGGTCCCTTTCAAGGTTTGATTTTCATTCATCACAGTTCTCTGCAGACTCTTCCAGGCCGACACACGTATCAATAGTTTGTTCTTTCTGCTGTGGGCGGTGCTCCACGGTGTGGGGACACCATGCTTTGTTTAACCGTTCACCCTTGAAGGACATATAGGTTGTTCCCAGTTTGGGGCTTTTATGAATTAGGCTCCTATAAACAGAGGTTTTTTTGTGTGAACATAGTCGTCATTTCTCTGGAAAAAAATGCTCAGGAGTTTAATCGCTGGGTCAGAAGACGGTTGCACGTTCAGTTTTCTCTAAGAACCCGCCACACGGCTTTCCAGCGTGGCTGCACCCACAGGAACGTATGAGCGGTCCAGTTTCTGCAGGTCCTCGTCGTTACTCAGTGTTGTCTTTATCTCTTATTCTGGCCAAGCTGACAGGTGTGTAGTGATGTCTGTCGTCATTTTGATGTGCATTTCCCTGGTGGTCAGTGGTGGTGACCTTTTCGTGTGCTTGTGCACCACTGTGAATCCCCTTTGGTGAAATGTCTCCTCGTGTCTTTTGCTCATTTTCTAACTGGATCGTTTGCTTTCTTGTCAATTGAGTTTTGAGAATTCTTTATGTATTCTAGATACTAGCTCTTGGACAGATACATGGTTTGCAAGGATTTTCTTCCTGTCTATAGCTAATCTCCTCATCCTCTGAACAGGGTCTTTCTCAGAAGAAAGGCTTTTAGTTTCGATAAATTCTAACTTATCAAAATTTTTCCTTTTATGGATCCTGATTTTGGTGTCAAGCCTAAAAATTCTTTGCCTCGCCCTAGATCCTGAAGATTTTCTCCCTTATCTTTTTCCAAAAGTTTTACGGCTTTACATTTTACGCTTAAGCCCGTGACCCATTTGAAGTTAATTTTGTGTCAGTCGGGAGGGTTTCATGGGCTGGGCCTGGAGGCAGCCACCATGCCTGCCCACGTTCCATGAGCCAGAGCCCTGCAAGGAAGGCTGTGCAATGTATTCCAGTGACGTGCTCAGGAGGAGAGGGACACAGATATTGGTGGGCACCAACAGTCTCAGCCACGCCTTTTCATAATTTTCCAAAAAAGTTACTCCTTTCTCTGCTATTGTTCCAGAATATTCATCAAATACCAGGGAACCGGCCACGTTTCTGGGCCTGGGACGTAAATAATTCTTTACCTAAGGGGGAATGTCACTTTACCTTCTGCACACTGTCCTGCAAAATCAGAATCCTCGTCTCTGGTTTACTCCTTGGGGAAGCTGTGCTTTTCCACCCCTCCTGGGGGCCTGTGGAGGAGAGTCGCCCTGGCCACAGCTCCACGGGACCGTGAGAGGCTGGGTGTCCAGGAAGGCGCTGGGGTGCTGTCAGCCCAGCTCAAGTTCACCCGGTGCCCAGAGCCGTGGGCAGCGCCTACTGAATGAGGAGGTGGCACCTGTTCTGTGAGGGAGGGAGCACGGGAGTCCCCGAGGCTAGAGCACAAAGGAGACGAAGAGCAGCTGTTGGGTTAGGATGAGTGAGTTTACTGTGGCGGTGCCATCATCAGACGTAGCAAGTGGCTCTGTCACCCCGGAAGAGGGAGCCTGGTGTGCAGTGTGCACCCAGCAGGAGCCTCTGAGCTGGTCCTTGCTCCGTCTTGTGGCCCGTGCTGTGGACGGGGACGTGGGGTAAAGCTTCGGGAAGCCCGAGAAGGCGCAGGAGAGAGAAGCGGCCCCGCGCGAGGTGCTGGGAGATCGGCCTGCCCTGCTGGGGCGTCCTGGTGCCATGTGGGTCTCCGTCCCAAGACCAGCCAGAGCCCCCAAGCTCCCCACTTGGTGTGTGTTCCGGCGAAGCTGTCCCCTCATTTCAGAAAGCGCAAGTGTGGGGAGAAAAGGCACACAGGTCTTGTCCCCAGGCGGCTGTCCTGTAAGCCTCCGAGGGTGAGGCACCTGAGGACGGCCTGAGAAAGTGACTCCCTCCCAGCCTGGGCTGTGGATTTGGGGAATGTCCCTTCAGTAAGGAGCTGCCCCACAGCACCTAAACCCAGCCCGGAGGCTGCAGCCGGGAGCGGGGCCCCCCCGCCACTCCCACGTGTCCAGCCCAGCTGCCCGCGCCTAGGAGGGCCATGCATTTTTCTTGAATTTAACTGTCTCATTCTCTCTGGATAGATGGGCGCCTACACTGAAATAAAAATGCAAAAGAAGAAAAAAAAGAAGCCTAACATCTTCCGAACTTCAGACAGGGCCCCCGTCAGATGCAGTTTGCTCCATTCGAAGTTTGCAGTCAAGGACGGGTAATGGCAAGGAGAGAGTGAATACTTTTGCTCCAATGCCTCCAAAAAGAAGCACACTCCTAACAATCTCACGTTTGCACAGCCCTGCCCTCCCGTGTCCTGCAGTGACTCACCTGAGACAAGCGAACGCTCCACTTGCCGGGCTGGCCCGGCTCCTCCACTCCTCTAGAGACGCGGGGACTGGGGACGTCCACGACACTCAGGCCCTTTGCCCCCAAAGCTGCCTTATTCTGGGGGAGTGTGTGTGTATATTCCTGCCTCCCCACACAAATGAGATTTCAACAATTCCATTTGGTTCCAACTTTTTCTTGTCTGAAAAGCTGTGTTTCGGCAGCCTTGGCTCTTTTGTGAGCTGTCTTCAGTACGGGGCCCACATGCTGCAGAAACCCGTTTTTTTCATCAGCTTGTTGCTAACAAAAGGCCCCCTGAGCCCTGGAAAAAAAAACCCTGACACCGATGATGAGCTCCCTGGTGTCAGTCATGGCCAGTGTGTCAGGGTGAGGATGAAGGAAACCGTGTGTGTGTGTGTGCAAGTGTGTGTGTGTGTGTGTGCAAATGTGTGTGTGCTCTGTGTGTGTACTCTGCGTGTGTGTGTGCGCTGTGCGTGTGTGTGCTGTGCGTGTGTGTGTGCTGTGCGTGTGAATGTGTGTATGCTGTGTGTGCTGCGCGTGCATGTGTTTGTGCTATGCATGTGTGCTGTGCATGTGTGTATGCTGTGCATGTGAAATGTGTGTGTGTGCTGTGTGTCCACGTGTGTGTGCTGTGCGTGTGTGTGTGCTGTGTGTTTTTGCTGTGCGTGTTTGCTCTGTGTGTGTATGCTGTGTGTGTGTATGCTGTGTGTGCGTGTGCTGTGTGCTGTGTGTTGTGCGTATGTTGTGTGTATGGGGTGTGTGTGTGTTGTGCGTGTGTGCTGTGTGTATGGGGTGTGTGTATGCTGTGTGCTGTGTGCACTGTGTGTGTGTGTGCTGTGTGTGTGGGGTGTGTGTGCACTGAGTGTATGCTGTGTGTGTGTGCTGTGTGCTGTGTGTGTTTGCTGTGTGTGTATGCTGTGTGTGTATATGCTGTGTGTGTGTGCTGTGTGCTGTGTGTGTTTGCTGTGTGTGTATGCTGTGTGTGTATATGCTGTGTGTGTGTGCTGTGTGCTGTGTGTGTTTGCTGTGTGTGTATGCTGTGTGTGTATATGCTGTGTGTGTGTGCTGTGTGCTGTGTGTGTTTGCTGTGTGTGTATGCTGTGTGTGTATATGCTGTGTGTGTGTGCTGTGTGCTGTGTGTGTTTGCTGTGTGTGTATGCTGTGTGTGTATATGCTGTGTGTGTGTGCTGTGTGCTGTGTGTGTTTGCTGTGTGTGTATGCTGTGTGTGTATATGCTGTGTGTGTGTGCTGTGTGCTGTGTGTGTTTGCTGTGTGTGTGTATGCTGTGCGCTGTGTGTGTGTGCTGTGCGTATGCTGTGTGTATGGGGTGTGTGTGTGTGTGTAGTTTTGTGTGTGCTGTGTGCACTGTGTGTGGGGGTGTGTGTGCTGTGTGTGTGCTGTATGTATGTGCTGTGTGTATGGAGTGTGTGTATGCTGTATGTGTATGCTGTGCGCTGTGTGTGTGTGTTGTGCGTATGCTGTGTGTATGGTGTGTGTGTGTATGTGTGTGTGTGCGTGCTGTGCGTATGCTGTGTGTATGGTGTGTGTGTGTATGTGTGTGTGTGCGTGCTGTGCGTATGCTGTGTGTATGGTGTGTGTGTGTGTGTGTGTATGTGTGTGTGTGCGTGCTGTGCGTATGCTGTGTGTATGGTGTGTGTGTGTATGTGTGTGTGTGCGTGCTGTGCGTATGCTGTGTGTATGGTGTGTGTGTGCTGTGTGCGTGGAGAGGGCGGGCGGCCGGGGGCTGAGGCTCTCCGTGTGTGGTCCAGGCCCCTCCTTTCATGAGATACTTGCTTCATTCCTGGCTGGGGCTGGATTGAGCGTCGCTGAATGAGAGCCTTATCCGCTTTCCAAAACACTGAGGGGTTTGAAGGGCTCTGTGTGTGGACTGTCACTATCAGCAAAAGCAAACAAGCCAAGGTATACAGCTAAGCACTTTTTAGTATTTAAACATAATAACCTCAGCTGTTCCTGAACAGTTGCAGCCAACAAGGAAAGAAGGCGGGAGGGAGTGCAAAGCCGCAAGCGCCTCAAGGTGGGTCTGCTGTCCCTCGGGGGGCCCCAGTGGCAAGGTTTCTTCCTGTCTGCAGCGCTGGAAATGAGCATGTGTGACCTCCGAGGCTGGGCGTCCCCGGGGGCAGCCTGGGTGGCAGCTCACTGTGGAAGTCACTCACAGCCTTTTCATAATCAGATGTGGTTGAACCCAGCTTAGTGTTTCCCGCCCTTTGAAAAATAGGTGGTTGGGGGCGGGGGGGATCTAGGCAGCCCCTCCTTGTAGAAAAAGAAAGTTCTCTGATGGCAGCATAATTAAAATGCTAAGCTGGGTAGCTGTGGGTGTCCCAAGCTGGGAATAGGTACAACAAATATTGTCCCTGTGTGCACAGCCTGGGCTCTCCACTCTGGTGACTGAGGACCTGTAAAATCAGCCTTCCTGGGGCTGGGACAGACCACAGCACCTCCACGCTGCAGGCAGACCCCTCCCTGCCCGGACAGGATGGCACCAGACACCCACCCACCAGACTTCAAACCACCAGCTGGAAGTGGCTTTCTGGTTTATGGAGCAAGACAGAACTGGAAAGTCAGTAATTCTCATCAGCCAGAATAAAGTCAGCGCCGCCACCCCCACCAGAGTGGAAGAGGCTTCTGGAGTCCCCTCCAGGGCCCCCTAAGCCAGCCGGAGCCCAGGGGGCCTCCCGGGCCAGACGCCCCCTGGTGCCACCCGCAAGTCTGAATGGGCTCCCTGTCTGCCAGAGCAAACAAGATCTCCCAGGCAAGGCTGCTCTGGGCACAGCCTGGCATGGAGCAGGCCGGAGGTTACGAGTGACGTGGGCGAGGACAGGGGACTTTTTCTCTCTGGAGGTTCCATTAGAGAAAGACTGCCAAGGGGGTTGCCAAGGAGCTCGATCTGCTCCAATATTATGGATGCACCGATAAATAGCCCCATTGAAGGAAGACAAGGCCTGAAGGGCTTTGCTAATGCGGCTGCCCCGCCCCCAGCTGAGCCTCCTGCCACCGCAGGCCGCCCCCATGTCTCCTCCCTGCTCAGGCTCAGAGGCCGGCTGACTGGTTTCTAAGGGCTCTTTCTTCTGGGATACAGTTTCCTAGTTCAGGCTTCCATTTCCCTATCTGTAAACTGTGCTTGTGACATCTGGCTCCCGGGGCCATGGTAGGGCCTAGCAGAGGGCCCAGCTTAGGCAGGGCCTGGCCTTCGTCACTCCTCAATAAGCGCTGCCTCTGCTGCCCTGGAGCCCGTTTCCCACCGGGACATTTCCGACTGCCTACACGTCTTCTTTCAGTCACCCCCACTAGCCCCGGCGTCCCTGGGGCTGTCCCCAGCTGCTCTCCTCCGCCCCGCCCACAGGAAACCTGAAGGTCCCCCCTCCCCACCGTGGCCCTGACCTCTGCTGCAGCTTGTGCTGCTCCTGGAGGGGCCCCGTGCTAGCACAAGAGGGGTGAAGGCCGGGAGGACACTTCACCACCAGCCTCTTCCCTTCAAACTAGTTGTTCCACGTGTCAGGAGGGTGGTCCTGTGCTGCACTGCTGGGTGCAGCCCCGCGGACCTCCCGGGCAGGCCATGAGAAGTGGGGTCTGTGATCTGTGGCCCAAGGGGAGACCGTGGAATGCCACAGACAACTGTTCCTACAGGACGAGGAGCAAAAGCAGTGTCTGCACAGAGTCGGTGCTCAGTAAACACTTGCCGGCCTCACCTCCCTCACTCTGAAGGGCGGGGGCAGAAGAAATCAGGACAGAGCAGCTAAAACACGGGCCGAGGGAGAGCGGGAGGTAGAGAATTCCAGACTCGGACGTTTCAGAGATGTGACCACAGCACGGGCCAACAGGACATGCATAGTGTTGACCCAGGGTGGGTGGCCAAGCAGCAGCACTTCGGCCCCTCCACCTGTGCAGGGGCTGGGGACAAGGCCGGAGGGTCACCAGAGTCGCAGTGCAGTGAGGGCTTCATGCCAGGCCCGGCATTTCTTACCCTCTGCAGAGGCAAGACTAGAGCCTGCACCTTCAGACTCCAGAGGAGTGTCTGCCCACTCCCCCGGGACGCTCCTCTGGAACATTTGGCTCCTGGACCCCTCTCTGGGTGGGGCCTCGCTGCCAGGGGGACCATCTCCAGGCACAGCCCCTTGCTGGCCACTCCTTCAGCAGGAACAACATGCCAGGCAGACTGTCCACCCGATGACGCCAGGCCCCAAATTCCAGTCAGGGGACTCTTCTGCCTCTGAAGCTGCCGGGCACACCAGCCTCAGTGGGAGACTGCAGACCAGTGACATGGCCATGCCGTGGGCTGAGTGTCTGTGTGCCCCAAATTCATATATGAAGCCCTAGTCCCCATTGCGGTGGTATCTGGAGGTGACCCTTTGGGGGGTGACAGGTGGTGAGGGTGGAGCCCTCATGATGGGATCAGTGCCCTCATTAGAGCAATAAGAGAGCTGATCTCTCTCCACCATGTGAGGGCACAGCAAGAAGGCGCCACCTGCAACCAGGAAGCCACCCTCACCAGACAGCAGATCTGCCACACCTTGATCTTCCACTTCCTCCCTAAACTCCCAACAACTTGTATTGTTGAAACCACCCTGTCCACAGTAGTTTGTTATAGCAGCCGGAATAAACGGGCAGACCATCAGTACAAAACTGGTTGAATAAACTACATGTAACCATATAATGGACTACAACACAGCCGTTAGAAAGAATGAACTAGAGCGGCCTGTGCTGATCTGAAATGATCCCTGATACGTAGCAAGTAAAATCAGCGAAGGCCAGAGGTGAGGATATAGACAAGTCCTTTTTAGCTAATGCTTTCAGCCAGTGGACACCGTTGGAAGTGTCCTTGGGGAGGGGCCCCTGGGACTTCACTGTGCATCTCTCTGCACTGGTTGATTTTAACTCTGTGCAGTGGTGCTGTTGTTGGGACGGAAGAGCCGACTGCACGTGCTGCTGCCTGGGGCGAGGGACACGTGGAGGGTGGTGTTAAAGTACAGAAGGGGTGGTCAGGAGGGAAGATCCCTCCCGAGCCCCAGCCCAGAACGTCTGTGACCCTAGAGGCGTTTGAGCTCAAGCTGTTTCCCATTCACACCCCAGCCCCCCGGATGCATGGCCTGCAAACGGCAGACCCACCCGAGGAGTCCGAGAAGGCACCTCCTTCCGTCCGTCTGCCCGCCCGCTGTCCGCCCCACCCACACGGCTGTCGTGTCTCCGAGGGAAGGGAAAGCAAGAAAGCGGAAGCCAGGAAAGACCCTACGGCTGATAATCAAACACGCCGGGACCCCATCACCACATCCCTGCAGCTCCTTTCTCTCCTGGGCGCTGCGGCGCAGCGGCCCAGAGGGACAGGCACAGGTGCAGCGGCCCATCGCCTACGTGCCAGGAAGCCACAGCTGGCAGCCGAGGATCACTGCTCCTGGCACTCGAGCAGGACTCCTGCAGTGAGGCCACTGGAAGCTGCTGGTGCAGGAAAGGCAAGACGGCCCGGCAGCGGCCCAGAGGGACAGGCACAGGTGCAGCGGCCCATCGCCTACGTGCCAGGAAGCCACGGCTGGCAGCCGAGGATCACTGCTCCTGGCACTCGAGCAGGACTCCTGCAGTGAGGCCACTGGAAGCTGCTGGCGCAGGAAAGGCAAGACGGCCCACGAGGTGCCCTCCTGGAAGGAACGCACCAGGCAGCGTGGCCCTGCTCCTCCAGACAGCTCCTGCCCTGCTGGCTCCTCTGGCCTCTGCTTTGAAAGAAACTGCAAATCCACGTCGGCGTGCTCTCCTGAGTGCTGGACACAGCGTGGGCTGCCCTGCATGTGCTTACCGGGCACACCCGACTGGCCCTGCTGCAGTGTCCACACTGGCGCCTCGCCGGTGCCCCCAGCCAACAGGCCAGTGCCCGGTCAGCAGCAGCTACTTGGGTCGGGATATTTGGTATCATTCTTGGGGATATGACCAGCTGGAGGCTAATTTAGGGCAGGAACGCACAGGAATTCCCCATGTGCAGACGATTCTTTAGCAAGTTCCCCTAGAAGGTGCAAGGGTTGGCCCAGCCTTAACCTCTTGGGGGACTTAAAGCTAAACTTTTAAGGGCAGGGAAAACTGAACACCAATCAGAAGGCAAAATAGAGTCATTTCCAAGTTGAGGTGGGAATGTGTGAGTTGATTCTTTAAACATGTAGTTGGCCCCAAACTCTCAGGAGCACATCTCTGACAAAAGTGAGGCCAGCCCACCGCTCTGATTCTGAAGCTTCTGTGAGCCCCATTGTAGACCCTAAGCTCAGAACCTGATTCATGACAATAATGCTATTATTGTTACCATAACAATTACAAAGCAGTTTCATACCTTACAGATCACCTTAAATGGACCATCACACTTAAGTGTTGTCTATTTCAGGGAAGCCTTCAATTTTGTTGGAGCCTACGGGAACCATCAGAAACAGGAGTTCTTGAACAGGATTCATCGTTAGCCAGTGTGGGGTCTTCCTTGGTTCTCCTGCTAGTCCTCTGTTTTGGTGAGGAAAGTTAGGAAATGCCTGTGGGAGCTAACAGAAACCCCTGCTCCTGCTGTGCTTAGGAGAGGCACAAATGTGTTGCTCAGCTGATAATGATCCGTCTAATACACCATCCACCAGCAGGTGCTGATGCATCATCCGTGGGACCGAACGCTAAGCGACACCAAAAGATGATGCTGGGAAAGACTCCGGTTGACATGGGAAGATATTCATCATAGATAGTTGAGTGAAAAAACTTATAAAAAAGTATTGTAGTGAGACCCCATTTTCTAAGAAATCGTGTGTGTGTGCGTGTGTGTGTGTGTGTGTGTGTGTGTGTGTTTTAGTTGGGAAAAGTAAATATGAGAATATCACTAATTATCTTATCGGGTGGGGTTCCAGGTAATTATCATCATCCTTTTGCTTGTTTGCATTTTTAAATCAACATGAACTTATCATGTAAAAAAAGTGTTAAGATATGAAAGAAGGTCCCTGCTTATAACACCTTGGAAATAAACTGAAGCCCCAGGGCTCCAGTGGAGCACAGCTGTAGGGGTCCTGGTCATACTGTATTCTCTGAGCCTCGTGCGAAGGGGACCCCTCAAGTCCACTCTTGGACTGCTCATTCCACCCCTTGGCTCTCCTGGTGCTTACTAGAAATATGCACTGATAAAAACAAGGAAAACTAAGACTGGCCCAGGCTCTCAGCAGAGAAGGCTGGAAACCCAAGGTGAGCTGCCCTGGACATGACAGGTCAGTCTAAGCCAGACCTCTGTATTAAGACCTTTTCTCTATGGCTTTTATATTTTTCCTTCCTATGCTCTCTCCCTTATCTAAGGGCAGGGCGAGTGGTGATGGTGCTGGTGCAGACTCTGTAATTCTGACCTCACAACTTAATCTGGCATTCGTCTCTGCCTTCGTTGTATTTCATTTCCTATTTGCAACGTGATGATGCTGTTTTCTAGTCTAGGAAACAAGGTGTTCCTGGACTCCCCTCCTGCATTCCCACCATTCCAGCTGGGCTCCGGATGAGAGAGATTCACCAGCACTTCCTCTGTGCACATCAGCACTGATGACCCTTTCATTAGACATCTCAGGATCAGGTAAGGTCTTCTTGATTCCCAGCAAAGGACCTGAGGTGACCTCATTCTGGAGATGCACAATCCAAGCTCTCTGCACATCATCTTCTATGTAAAAAACATTTTGGGGGGAGGCCTCCTTTCCCAGTATTTCTTTCCTGAAGGCAGCAGTCTTTCCCCTTTTCACTTGCCTTTCTAGTTCCAGATTCCATTATATTCCCCAGTGAGTCTGTGAAATTTCCCATTTTGGAAATGTTTCAGATTGAAGAAGAGTTTTCCAGCCATGATACTCCTGTGACTAATGGACTCGTGACTCAGCATCTTTTTCTGACCTCCCTTCCAAAGAATGGAAGTCGGAGAATGTTCGACAGCTAAAGGCCCACGTGTTGAGGAGTTGGGCCACAGCTTTCTTCTTCCAGGTGTGATTTCCCTGCTTCCAGAGCATGTTTTCCATGCCTCATTAGGCTGTTCTATACCTTGTGTTCCACTTTGGTATTCTCATACCAGAGCCAAAAACATGCAGTGCAGTCCACCCCCCAGACCTGTGTGCACAGGAATTGGGGAGCATGGAGGAAGCCCACCCTCTCTGGTGGGCGTGAGATGGCTCACTGTCCCCCACCAGATCTCTTCAGGTCGTCACAAGCCATTGCCCATGGTCTGACAGAAATGTCCCTGAGCCACGAAAGGGCCAACAAAAGACCAAAGAAAGGCTGGAGAAGAGGAGGAATGAGAGACATGGCCAGAGATAGAGCCAGGTCCAGTACCCAGGGGAGCAGCACCTTTCAAAGGCACCACAGCCTGGGCAGGGCCCGAGTGGGCAGTTCACTCGTGAGGGGAGGAGTCACCTAAAAGGAGCAGCAGTGCTCGAGGCCGTGTGCTCCCGCCACAAGCATACACTTATAAATGAGTGAGGTAGGAGCATGCCCGTGTGTCTATGCTCCACTGATTTTGAGCAAGAAGGCTCAGACAATAGGACAAGGAAAGAACTGTCCTCTCAACAAACGGTGCTGAGACAGTGGACAGCCACGTGCAAAAGAACCTACACCATGTACAGAAATTAACGCAAAGTGGGTCAAAACTCCACATGTAAGAATGAAAACCTCAGAACTCTTAGAAGAAAACATAGGGGTAAATCTTCATGACCCCGGCCATGAAGACATAGTCTATATTAGATATAACACTGAAGGCATAAGCAGCAAAAGAAAAAAAAAGACAAATTGGGCTCCATTAAAATTATAAATTCTTGTGTTTCAAAGGACACCATCAAGAGAGTGGAAAGATAACCCACAGCAAAGGCAAAAACACTTGCGAATCATATACCTGATAGAGACTTGTACTGAGAATACATAAGAATTTTTACAACTCAGCAATAAAAAGCCAATAGCCTAATTTTAAAATGAGCAAAGGATCTGAGTAGACATTTCTCCAAGGAAAATATACAAATTGCTAATAGCACATGAAAAAATGCTTGACATGATTGATTAGTCATCAGGAAATACAACTCAAAACCATTTCCATCTGCTAAAATGGCTACAGTCGAAAAGTCAGACAACAGCAAGTGCTGACAAGGAGGAGGAGTAATTGGAGCCTCACGCGTTGCTGGTGGGAATGCAGAATGCTGTGGGCACTTTGCAAAACAGTCTGGCAGTTCCTCAAAGTGTTAAACAAAGTTACCATGTGCCCAGGAATTCTATGCCTAGGTCTACACCCAAGAGAAATGAAAACAAGGGTTCAAATAACACCTTGTGCACAAATGTTCACAGCAGCATTATTTATAATAGCCAAAAGCCAGAAACAACCCAGATGTCCATCAGTAGATGAATGAATAAACAAAATATGGCATATTCACACAATGGAATGTTATTCAGCAATAAAAAGGGATTGCAGGAGCATGAGAGCTTTGGGGGCTGATCAAGGAGAAAGAGACAACCACAAGAGGCAGCAGCACACACGAGCTTCACTGGGTGGCCCTGGGGCATGGTGGCATGAGCAGAAAAGCTCCTCACAGTGGAGACTATCCGGGAAGCTATGGCAAGGGGCCACCTTCCAGAAGGAGAGGGGACAAGGGCACGCTCGGGAAGGGGAGGCCAGGGAGGGGCTTGCATGTCTAAGTGTTGTTGCTGAGCAGCACGGAGGGGAGTCTTTGGGTCAGAGAGCTCTGGAGGGTGCTGGCACCATAAGGTCTTATAATGCACGGCGCCATCTTACCAATGGCCAGCAGGGGACGGGTGAGGTTTCATGGGGTATGCAAAGCAGACAGGCCTAAATGGCCAAAAGTCTGCCTGTGTAGGCTGTTCTTATAAAAACTGGATGCGCAGTTTTGAGTTTGGTGCAAGTAGGCAGGTCTCAGCCTGCAGTGAAGAAATGGCCAATCTAGAAGCCAGTACTCAGAGGCCGTCTATGGCTCAGTACATAACAGGAATGGAGTGCAGTGGACAACCTTGAAAACCTTATGCTGAGTGAGATAAGCCAGTCACAAAAGACTACGTATGACATGATTCCCTATGAAATGACCGGTCTAAGCAATTCTACCGACAGATAGTAGATTAGAGGTTGCCAGGGCCAGTGAGGGCAGTGACAGCCAAGGTCCAGGGTTTCTTTTCAGAATGAGGAAAGCATTCTAAAGGTGTTGCACAACTCTATGAATATTCTAAAAACCACTGAATTGCACCGTTTAAATGTGTGAATTGCATAGTATTCAATTATAGCTATTCCAAAAAGAAAAAAAAGATTTTGGGGGGAAGAATTAAGATGGTGGAATAGATGGTCCCCAGCATCACTCTCTCCCACAATCAACCAATTTACAACTATTAAAAACAATGACTGCCAAGCTGGGGCTGCTGGAGCTCAGGGGAAGAGGAGGAGAGACCTACAGAGTTCATGAAGGTGGGAGAAGCCACAATAAGAGAAAGAATGGATCGCTCCAACTGTTTTGAGCCACAACCACTTCAAGGCTGGCGTTGGTGAGCGCACAGAGCAGGAGCTGGCAAAAGCCACAGGTGTGCCCTTCAGATGAAGTTGCTTGGAGGTGGCAGGGGAGAAGAGGGCCTTGGTGGCCTCCAGGCCAGTGAGACCACTAACAGGGTTCCCATGGACCCATATAGGAGCAAGGAGCCAGAACAACTGAAAAAGGAACCACTCAGAGGCCACTGAGTCATCGCAAGTGACTGGCACATGGCCTGTCCCACGGGAAGTGTTTGGAGTACGGGTGTGGGGGCAGACGGGCCCACCAGGGGAACACTGGAGCACAGCAAGGACAGCTGATCTGTCCCCCATCAGCACAGGACCACTCAGTGGAGACTGGTCAAGAATATAGAAATGCAGGGTGTGCAGTTTGCTGAAAATACTCAGGCCCAGACCAGAGTTTCCACACACCCCAGGTGCAACAGACCTCACAAGACCCAGAAGTGCCTACAAGGTCAACAATTAAAATCTGAGCTGCACAAAAAGCCTTCCCAGGGAATCAGCAGCAAAGCAGCAATTTAGCTCAACCACAGAGCTCAAGTTCTGGTCCCCACAGGAAGTTCCCCCATTTTAGAAGTCAGCAAAGGACAACAGATTAGGTCTAGTGCAGAGTTTAAGTGGTAGGAATAGTAAATAATCCAACACAGAACCAGAAAAAAAAAAAACACAAAACGCCCACGGATCAGAGACAAAGTTCTGATCTTAACCAGTAAAGGTCCAACACCACCAAAGAAGACCGGAAGAAAACATAGAAGGACCAGAAGCCCCCCACAGCCCACATCTGCATCCAGCCCACCGGCAACCACTGAACCATTACCGGAAATGCCTCAGGCCCCCAAGCTGGTGTGGGGTGCCAAGGGCTTCAGCCGTGACCCCCAATGTTTGCATCCCCCCAGTGATGACCACCGAGCTACCACTGGAAGTGCCCAGGGCTCCCCTGCTGGAATGAGGGGATGCCCCAGGCCTCAACCGCACCCCCATCCTCCTCTTCCTACCCCTGACCTGCTCCGCAACAACATCGTAGAGGGTAAAAAAGTAATAATAGGGCCGGCCCGGTGGCGCACTGCTACAGTGCGCTGCTTGGGAAGCACGGTGGCGCTCCCGCCGAGGGTTCAGATCCCGCATACAGACCGGCTGCTCACTGGCTGAGCGAGGAGCGGGGGCAACACCGAGGGTTGCGATCCCATTGCCGGTCCCGGTCCGGTACGGGCGCGACACTGAGGGTTGCGATCCGTTGCCGGTCACGAAAAAAGACAAAAAGACCAAAAAAAAAAAAAAGAAATAATAGTAAATAAATAAAAATTTTTTAAAAGGCTGCTTTCTCTAGCACTTATGTTTCAGTATTAAAAGAGCAGACTGACCTTTCTTTCAAGACAACATATTACCACAAAAACTGTTAAATGAGCCCCATGTTTAGAGAAGATTCACTCCTGTTCACCAGCTTACATCACTAGTTAAGCGACTTAACTAGTGGATTTTCCAGAGACATGAACATTGTACCCAGGTTGGTGAGTAATAAATAATAAAGCACACATTTTTTAAAATAATCCAAACTTACAGAGAATTTGCCAGAATAGTACAAAGAACTCCAATATAACCTTCACCCAGATTCACCAATTGTTAGTGTTTTGCCACATTTGCTATAGCAAATATGTATGAGGGTATTTCAAAAAGTTCATGGAAAGATTGTGTTATTTTTTCCTTCTGTCTTTACACGAACTTTTGAAGTACCCTTGTACACACGTGTACACACACACACATGCGCACACACTCACACGCATGCATACGCTCACACACGCATGCTCACGCACACACACACGCGCACACACACACACACACACAGGTAGGTTCCTGGACTGTTGATTCCACCTTGTTGGTTGCTGGGGAGGCTTTTATGTGGACCAGTCCCCCCACACCTGAGCCGCCCGCTCAGGCCCTGCCAGCCCTGCCCCCACCCGAAGGCTGTGGCTCCTTTTAAAGGTGCTGCTGTTCTGGGTGCTGGGCCTGGCTGTATCTCTGGCCACGTCCTTTGTTCCTTCTCCTTCCAGCCTTTCAGTGGCCTTTCTGTTTTCACAGCTGCAGAGCGTTCCGTGGCATTGTCCTAGGGGTCTCCATGAGAGCGGATGGGTCCGAGCAGGAGGGGCTGTGTTATGGGTTGAATCGTGTCCTCCCCACCTCTAAATTCACACGCTGAAGTGCTAACTGCCAGGACCTCAGAATATGACTTCATTCGGACCTTCATAGAGGTGCTCAAGTTAAGGTGAGGCCATTTGGTTTTACAAAG
Source organism: Galeopterus variegatus (assembly GCF_000696425.1). NCBI lineage: Eukaryota > Metazoa > Chordata > Mammalia > Dermoptera > Cynocephalidae > Galeopterus > Galeopterus variegatus. The sequence continues at coordinate 23,611 of NW_007728234.1, forward strand.
CTTCAGTCCAATTAGTGTTGCCAAAGATCGATCGTATCTTCTCTAGTAGCTCTTCATAAGTTTGTTAAGTTGTTACGCCGCATCCCTGTCCCTTGGCCAGGAACACCTTCATCAGCTGAAGTTCAAGTTGTTGCCTGTGATTGCTGGGATGAGTTCACCCAAGGCACGTTTGTCTGGGCACAGAGGCTACGCTTCTGTGCCGGCTCCATCCCAAGCTGCTGCTCCTGCCAGCTGCCCTGGTGAAGATCGTAGCCCTCGGTGCACAGTGTCTAGAGTCTTAAACTCAGCTACGCAGTAGGTCGATTGTTGGCTCCAACACTTTCTTCTTGCAGTGACATCTGTTCGGAATCATCTTAGAAATCGCCCTGATGGAAAGAGCAGGGAGGACTCTACCTCTGGAACAAAGCTCGTGATGGAACTGTCACGACAAATGGTGGCTCCCAGTACAACGTTATTTACAAAAATAGGCAGTGGCCAGACTTGGCCTGCAAGCCTCTTGTTGATAAGTCACTTCACCTCTCTGAGCCCAAACGAGTTCATCTGTAAATTATCCAAATATCCCCTGTCACCTTCTAGTTTATAGGTCCCAGGGAAAGTCATTGGAACAATTTGACTGGAATCCTCAGCTCCCCAGTGGTGGGGAATCAGCACTCTTACTGTGTCCCCTGGAATCCTGAGAGCGGATGTGTGTGTGTGTGCGTGTGTGTGCATGTGTGTGCGCCCATGTCCACAATATACATGTATGCATGTGTGCATGTATGCAAATAAATAATGCCACCATCCCTCCACTCTGTGCGCCCCCTCATTTGCCCACCAAGCCATGTGAGCTCACCCACTGGCCCACCATGAGGCCTGGGCCCTGCTGCTAAAGCTCTACCCAGCAGTTGTCCAGCACCATGGCCCAATTTCTCCAGGCAGTTCCCACCCAGTGACCTCCATGCCCCAGTCACCTGCCCTGCTCCCAACTGCCCAGCCCAGAGAGCCCACTGCATCTCTTCCTGCCTCGGGTCACCATCATGACCCACCTCCCAGTAGGCGTGACAGCACACGCCTTCATCGCTGTGCTTATTCCCATGCTATCGTCCCTGAGGGTTTGTCTCCCAGCCACCGCTGGGGTGGGATCCATGACCAAGAGGCCGTGGTGCACCCAGGGGACTGCCAGGGGGCTGCTCATGCCTGGACGCTCACACCTGTCTCCCACCACACCCCACGTTCAGTCCGCCCAGCGTGCTGAAGGCCTCCCCCGCCTGGGGACACTTTTCACTCAGAGCATTCTCTGCAATCTCCTTTCCCAGAGAGTCCCACGTCCTTCAGGCTATTTTGAATCTCACTTGTGGCTTAAATTCTTTTGAGTGGGATCCCAGGAAAATCAAGACAGATGACTGGACAGTGAGAATTTGGTCACAATCGAGGCAGTTTTGTCTGCATCCAAAAACATGCAACTACACACGCCCCCCAGGCTGAGCCACAAGTCATGCCAGGTGCTCCCCACCTGAGAGAAATGGGGAGTTGTACTCAGTTATGCCCCGAGACCCAGCAGCCCTCCGCTCCCACGCTCTCCAGCGGTAACCAGGAGGAGAAACAGCAAACCGTCGGAAAGTCTCCTCCCTGGACCAGCTGGAAGAGTTAGTTATTGGGAGAAATGGATAAAGCTCCTCAAATTTCTAAACATCCTGGCTGAGTCAAGAGCTCCAGATATGGAAGTTTAACACATCCCATGTTTTGGCTGCATTCAATCATTCCACCTGGCTCTGTGTCACCTGAAGCAAGAGTCCTGTGGGGCCTGGAAGAGGGCCCACTGAGCCAACATGCAGAGCCCACCCAGAACCTTCCCTCCATCAATGGGGCTCCACTGGACCAGTGCTCAGACAACACCAGGGCTTAATTCACCATTCTCTCAGGCAGCAGCCATAACTGGGTGTATCGCTTATCTACTGCTATGGAGAAAAACATCCCAGAACTTAGCATCTCAAAATAATGATGATTTATTATCTCTCTTGATTCTGAATGTTGGTTTGTCCTCTGGTCCACCTGGGTTCACTCACGTGGCTGCGCTCAGGTGGAGGTCGGCTGGGCCGGAAGCTCCAAGGTCAACTCACGGAAGTGTCTGGCCATTGCTACTGGCTCTGAGCTGGGTGCTTCTTTTCTCCTCTATGTGGCTTCTCGTCCTCCAGCAGGTCAGACTGGCTTCCTGACACAGTGACCCTAGAGCAGTGTTCCACGGTGGCAAAATCAGAAGCTGCAAAGCTTTCCAAGGAGGTCACATAACCCCACCTCTGATGCAGCCTGTTGTTCAAAGCAAGCCACGTGCCATGTCCAAATTTAGGGGAAAGAGATTCCACCTCTCGACAGAAGGAGTGGCAAGGTCACATTGCAAGGGGCCACGAGCTACACCGTTGCAGCCATCTGTGACCACATTTGAAGAAGCAGCGCAAGTCTGAGGCCTTCCTGACCAGTCCAGGTCTTGTGGGGAAGACCATGTGGGGCGGGAGAGGCCGACATCCCTCTCTAGACACAGGCCTTCTTTGCTAATAAAAAGGCAAAGAGAATCTGATGTCTTGGTTTAGGGCTCGGAATTGAGCTCTTGCCTCTAATTAGTTAGAACTTTCTAGGTTGCAAGTGACAGAAACCCCATTCAAACTAGCTTCAGCCAAAAAAGAAAATGATACAGAGATTATGGACCCCATTGGCGACCGGGGACCACCGCGAGAGGCGGGGCCTCGGGGACAATCGGAAGCAGCAGCTGGATGCTCCAGGTCTTGCTGTGCCTCCTTCCCTCTCCTCTGAGGCTCTGGCTTCCCTCTTCTCTCTGGCACGGCCTGCTTTCTCCCTGTGATGGCAAACATGGCTGCCCACAGAGAGAAAGAGACTGACTCCTTTCCGGTTTCAAGTTCGAAAATACTGGGGAAAGAACTGATTAACCAGCAAGTTAGAGGCACATCCGAAGACCCATGAACTACGGGTGAGGGCAGAGCCAGGCGACACTGTGAAAGCTGCCATAGGAGCCATGCTGACGGAAGGGAGCTTCCAGCCTGGAAGAGCCGTGGGTTTCAACTCAGTGACCCTCAGACGTGGTGTAGGGTAGTGGTTAGGGGAACGAGTTCCAGAGTCAGACAGCCAGGGCTGAGGTCCCAGTTCCACCACTCATTAGCTGAGCGTCCTTAGGCTAATAAACCCTCCATGCCTCCATTTCCTCATCTGTGAAATGGGCATAGCAGTTCTTATCCAACTGTGAGGATAAAAATGGGTTAATGTATGCAAAGCTTCTTGAACAGTGTCTGATTCCATAGTATGTGCTCATAAAGTTCTTTCTATTAATAGAAAGAAGTTATTGTGTCGATTATATTTATATGATATGAGACAATATATAGAAGCCAGAAAAGTTTTTTTGTTTCCTGGGACCCAAAATAATTAATTTGGGGGACAATGTGTATTAAGGGTCTTTTGCGTACTTCAGAAATGCTCCCTGGGAGTTCGCAGGGCACACACTTACTCTTTCTGTCATTTGGCAAGTGCATTGGGAGGGGCGCCCGCACCGCCACTGCTCTGCAGAGGCCTGGGAAGCAGGCACACGCGCTGCCACCTGGTGCCAGACCACACAGCTCGCGTCACACGTGGAAGTGCTTTTCTAGAAAGCAAAGTTCCATCAGGCCAGAGAAGGTCGCACCAAAGAGCAATTTCCAAAAATGTCGCAGGGGGTGGCCTGCCCTAGATCCCAGGCTGCAACCGCAGCAAACCTTCACTTCTGGTCGATTCAACAAATTACTTTTTCCAGTTTTCCCAAATCCCCTCAACTTCCACAACCAAACAACCACTCAAAACACCCAAAATTAATCCACTTCATCCCACATAGGTCAAAGGAAGGCAAAGAAAATTTCCTGAGTGATCCCTTCGGCAAGGACCACAGACTTCGATCCACACTCAGGCACAAGTTTCCCAGGAAATTTGGCCCCTTGACTTCTTTTCACTACATAGCTTGTCTCCTTCTCTCCCTCCATTTCCAAAGTAAATTTTTCTTGAATCATCTTGGGGGAAAAAAATCTGTATCTGTGAAAAGGGATGTCTCTTTGAACAGCTACCATGTTTTGTCGTCCTCACTGGGTCACAAGGCCTCAGGAGGGCTCAGCCAGCTGTTCCAAAGCAAACAGGCCCCACGGCGAGCCCCGCGGGGCCCTCGGGAGACAGCTGAGTGAGGCTGGGTGTCCATCCCTGCAGGAAAGCATTTCAGCACAGCTGTTACCCTCCTTCCTGCCACCCATGTGGTTGTGTTTTTAAATATGCCTTGAACTTGAAGCCGTTTCCATTTATAAAAATTCCTTTGCAAAATGCTCTTTCCAATAACAATATTCCCATGTGTGCCTTTTGCTTCTGATATTTTTCTTATAAATTAATCTGCTAAAACAGAGTCCTCTTGTCCTTTGGCTTTTTGTGTCCGCAAATGATCCCACCCTTCCCTGCGGTTTGGAGACCTCCTGCTTTGGCACAGGAACTCGGAAAGGCGAGGCTGCCTTCTTTTCACTGCTGAGAGCTTATCTTACTCGATTATGACAGTCTGTGCAGGGCTCCAGGCTGATGTGGGTGGCGGCCGCACAGCTGCAGAGACTGCTCGCAGGTCTCAGATGCTCGCTTGCCAAAAGATGCCCAGGCGGCAGTTTCCAGGGCACACCCACGTCCCTGTCCTGCTTCTCTCCAGACCTTCCACCTCTGGAAAAAGGGACAGAGAGAAGACAGGCTGCCTTGGTAGTTTCTGTCCCCATAGACCAAGTACCTTTAGGCCAATGGCCCCACTGCGGTGGTTCCCAGCCTGGGCTGAACTTTGGAATCACCTTTCAGGACCCTCGTGCCAAGGCCCACCCACACTAATCAGATGAGACTCTCTGCAGATGGGACCCTGATGGAGACACTTTTGGAAGCTCCTTGGAGGACCCCCATGTGCTGCTGAGGTTGAGAACCACTGCCCTGGAGGACACGCCACAGTACTCAGCACTCCCCCCAACCAGGTGCAGAGTGTCAGGGCAGGGCAGGGGTGGGATGGATATTTTGCCAACAGCTGCTTCCATAATACTGAGCAGCCCTGTAGGTTTTGACTATCAGGATAGGTTTCTCCCTTTACAGATGTTTTCTCTCTGCCACATGGGGTTTTGGGTCAAGTTGTGACCCACGTAGCCTTGTGACTAGAAAGATATAACATCACTCATTCCCAAAGGGTCAGAAAGCCCTCCCAGGCTTAGAGATGAGGTGATTACGGTGTCACTCCTCTTTGGGTCATTACAAAATACCTTGCATTCACTGCACTTGACATCGAGTGCCATAAACCAATTCATGTTTTAATTTCCTTGTCAATATTGCATTTTTTTCTAGTATGAAGAAAAAAAGAGGCACTAAAAGAAATTTAAATATATGTGCATATGGGTGTATAATACACATGTACATGTGCATATGTGAGTAAATATATAAATTTACATATGTACACATACTATGTGTATACTTACATACATATGGATGAATACGTATGTGTGTATTCACACACACAGCCCCCAAAATGACTCCAGAACGACACTGGGTTGGGTTAGAATTTTGGATCGGAAGGCTGGGGCAGTTGACTCTCCTTTCCAGAAGCAGTGGGAGTCCTTGGTTGGAATGCTGGGATTTTTACCCCAAGGACAACCGTCGTAAGGTAGGTTGAATCAAAGAAAACCAGCTGCAAATGAACAGTGAGCAAAAAGCCTTGATTTTTTTAATCTAAGACATTTTATAATGGTGGGACTTGTTGTATTTGACAGTGTAATTTCTGGGGTGGAAATTTCATCTGGAATGTAGGGGTGATGGCGGGGCATGTGTGGGTGCCCTGGGCACTAGCCCTGCTGTGTGACATGGAGGCCACTGCAGGCTCTTTGCCAGGGACCAGGGAGCCCCCGAGCCAGGGCCTCCTGCACATCTTGCTCTCTGTCCAGCAAGTGCCCAGCCTCCAGCCAGGTGCTCGTTCAGTCTTAGTCAGAAAAATAAGTGAACGAACCCAGCACTTTCAAACTTTCATAACAAAAAGCATGAATTACGTTTTACGTTTAGGGGTGAATTTCAAAATATTATCGGTGCTACCCCCCGCACCCTCACCCTACGACACAAACACACCTTCCCACAGTTCCTCTGACCAATTTAATTGACTCTTTTCCTCTTTGATTCTTTCTTTCTAAAGCACTATTATGACAAAATCACTGAAACACCTCAATCCATACAGGCAAAAATAATTTGAAAAGAGAGTAAACATGGAATACCTTATTCTGGGTTCAAATATTAAGGGGAAGGTTTTGTTTTGTTTTGTGTTTGAGACATGAACTTCTCCATAAACAGTTGTCCAACTGGCTACTTCCTACCTACAAAGTGGGTATTGCAGCGAGACAGGGAAGCCACACACACAAGCATTTATGGAGGAAAGCTATTTTAAATATGTTCAACCAATAACAACGTAAAAATACCCAGGGGGCTTGTGATGTGGAGCCAGAGGAGTCTAGGAGGTGAGGTTATGTCTGCTTAGTCCCCTTTGAAGCACTTAGAAATGTGGCAAATATAGACCCATATAATCTGGAAGGGGGGCACGGTACCCTCCGTAACGTGGGCTCGCCCGTCTTTTGAAGTGAAAGCAAAGTGTGCATCTAAGTAAGGAACACTTTAGCATTTTAAGGCAGAGATTTGGAAGGCTGGAGAGATATTAAATGGTTTTCAGTCATAACATTTCATAGCGCCATAGGAACACCAAACACTTTGCATACTAGATTAATTAAACCAATTCCTATTTCTTACATTCTTTTTTTTTTTCCTTTTTGTCTTTTTTCGTGACCGGCAATGGATCGCAACCCTCAGTGTTGCGCCCTCACCTCGCTCAGCCAGTGAGCGGGAACTGGTCTGTATGTGGGATCCGAACCCTCGGCGGGAGCGCTGCCGCACTTCCCAAGCGGCGCACTGTAGCAGTGCGCCGGCCCTATTTCTTAACATTCTGAGAGAACTCTTCATCTCTTGAGAAAACTCATCCGACCTGCTGCTGAGGGCTGTGTGGGCTCGATGGAAGCGCTTCTGCCTTCTCTGAGTTGAGACTGAAAAACCAACAAGCTGAACTGAAGAGGCCTTATTTCCTGGACAGTGATGCTTGGGTGTCTAAACGCTCTGTCCACTTTACAGACCCGCTCAGGCCACCCACAACTTGCAAGTGAGACATGCTCGTCCATTCATGAATGGGTTGTTTGGAACTTGGAAAGCATGCCAGGTCCTGTCTCCTCGGGTCCCAACCCACCCCGTGTGTTCCACGCTTTGGGATCGGGCGTTCGTGTCCCCGTGACTGGCTTTGCCTCTGGCTCTTCCACATGGTCACTGTGTTCTTGCTTCTGCCTGAATCTGCCTGCGCCCACTTCTCCACTGAGCAGACACGTGGTCTTCCCCCCAAACCCAGTGCCGCCTCTCCTGCGAAGCCTTCCTGGATCCCACAGCAGGTTTCACGCCTCCCGCTCCTGGGCCGCCTGTTGCTTCAGCTGCTGCCATGCACGGGCACATGAAGGCCTCTTTACTCCTCTTCTGATGTGTCTGTCCCCCACTAGACTGTGAAACCCTCAGGACAGTTTCATTTATCTCTGTTCTGTCTGGTGCTTAGATCAGCGCTTCTTTGATCGCTGGTCTAGGAGTCATCGAGCAGGAAAGTTCCAGCAAAATGAAGTTGCAGTAAATGAAGAAAGAAGACATGGAACCAGGAAACAACGCCTCCAACCCACAAGAGCAGTAGCGGCAAGTTCAAGGACAGCGACTGGGCGCAGACCCTGAGATCACCCGGCCGATGGCCCGCTCCAGGACAAAGGGCTTCATGAGGAAGGAGCGGGACCCAACGTGGTGGCAACTCGGGGGGCGGTGGGAGGCCAAAGCTGCGATAATGGCACACGCGCGGCGTGGGGACGGGAGGTGTCAGCGCGGTACCCGCTGCACGTGCGCCCCGGCCAGGACGGTGGCCAGTGCGGCCAGGTCTGCATCCTCGCGGCGGTGGCTTTGCCTCCTTCCTAATAGGACGCACGGGTCTGGCCGCTGATTTAAACAGCAGCCTGGACTGTGGAGTCACTGTTTGGGTGAACCCAGGCCGGGGGCTGCTGACCCATCTCCAGGCTGAGTCCCTTCCCGTCCCCCTTCCCTCCCTTCCGCGGGGCCAGCCTGGCGTGAACATCTACATGTTCACTAATCGGGTTCCTACTCAATTACCAAAGCCCTCCCAGGCCACCCTGACCGATATTGTCCCCCCTGGACACCATCCTGCCCCCCGTTTTCTTTTCCCTTGTAACCCTTCCAGAAACCTGGCGTTTTCTTGTTTTTCACTCGTCTGGTGTTTGCCTTCCCGTGAGTTTGTGAGCTCCGTGAGCAGGGGCTCTGCCTGTGGCAGGTTGGGTTGCAGGGAGCAGACTCTCTGAGGTGACTTTGGGGTTCACCAGAGAGACTCCGGGAGCCACCCCTCGGGAAGGGCAGGGAAGCGGGGGGTGGGACGAGGAAGGAGCAGCCCGGCCACAGCCAGCTCAGCAGGAGCCTCGGCCAGCCCTGCGGGGAGCTCTAAAGACGGGACATCCCTGCAGAGTTGTCTCAAATCAGGGCATTTAGGGTGAACCCCGTAGCCCTCACCCACTGGATGTGGGCTGCTCTCTAGAGGGGGCATGGTCTTGAGGGAAACAGCTCTCCGTAGCTCAGGTGTTCCCCAAAGGAGCTGAGAGCTGAGGGCCACCTGCCAGCAGCACCCCCAGTGGCTGCATCTCCTCGGGGTGGAGGGGGGCACGTCACAACATCCACCACATCTGTCCTGTCCGTCACCACGTCTCAAGTGCCCACAACAGCGCTTAGTCCATAGGAGGTTCTCCATATGGTTTTGACTGATGGATGAGTAAATTACACACAGGTCTTGGTGGCTTCAGGTTCAGCTTGTCCCCTTCAAATAACCATTCCATATCAGCACTCCAGACCATAATGCTTTAATCTTATACTTTAATCCCTAGGGGACAAGTTGTTACATTATTCTTGGAGCAGACTACCAGACAAGGGACACACATTCACAGTCCCCAGTACCTTGCCACCAGAACACGCTCATTCTCAAGCCTGTGCAGCGCTGGGCCCGGGGCTGCTGCGTGTCCTGCTGCGTGCCCTGCTCCTGCGTGTCCTGCTCCTGCACAGCGTGAGGCAAGGAGCTGCTGCTCAGGGAACTGCCTCGGTGAGTCTTCACTTGGCCACATCAGCCTCCGTCTCACTGCTCTGCCTCCCAAAGGATATTTAGTGACCGGGCTCTTCACTTAGAGCGGAAGATGACTCATCCCAGAATACAGCACAGGTCTTCTTCGCTTACTATACCTTCTCTGTTCACAGGAATTAACATGTATTCTGATGAAAATTAAACTGAAAAATGTAGGGTGTTAAGCTTGAGAATTTGAAGTGTGTCTTATTACGAAATTCAAGTAAAAGGGGGCGGTCAGAAAGTGTCCTGGGAGCAAGGGTCTTTGAGACAGTCACAAGCATCCTCTCTAGGGTCAGCGCCTGGAGCTCCTGTGTGCCACTCCGGCCACTCCTCCCGCCTGGGCCGGGGCCTCTCTCCTGGGGACATGGTGGGCGTGAACTTCCTCACCCTCTTCACAGTAGGCCTGACCATGAGCTTTGTTCCAGAGAGTGAGATGTGAGGGGAGAAATGCGTGTCGTTTCCTGGCGGAAGCTTCGAGGACCAGAGCAGGAGGCTGCTGAGTGCCCTCTGTCCCCTGGTCAGTGCGGGTGGCATGGATCGCAGTGGCGCCTGCTGGCCTGGGCTGCTGGTGACCATGACACTGTAAGCAGGAAGTGCTTTCATGGTGCCGGTGGTTCCTGAGCCATGACCTGGACACCCGACGCTGCTGGTGACCATGACACTGTAAGCAGGAAGTGCTTTCATGGTGCCGGTGGTTCCTGAGCACCCGGCAGTCTGCACTGTCCCGCTCCTGCCTTTCCTTTCCCTCTCATCACCTCGGTCGATCCAAATCGACCTTGGACGCTGCCTTCAGCGTGCCACACATGTATTTTGTCGCCTCTTCCGCTGGCCCTGGTGACTGTCCCAGGCGCGCGGGCGGCCACCTGTGCTGCTCCGAGACCCCACACGTCTGCAGCCCCGGCCCCGCCTCTGGACACAGCTCCCAGGCCAGCTTCCACCGGTCCCTGCACACGCCACCTCCCCGCCCTGGTTAATCTCAGAGGTGGCGCATTTCCCTAAGGGCAGGCAGAAAGAGGCGAATCTGTCGTGCTTTAAAATTCACGTTTGTGCCTAGATCATTCCTTTTCACAGTTCCCTGTCCTTACTCCTAACCTCAGCGCACGGCCTTAACTTCCTTTAAATGTGACTCAAAACTCACCTCCTTCAGGAGGCCCCTCAGGGCGGGGCGCACATGACCCGCCTCATGCCTCCGCTCCGGCCCCGGAACGCAGCTGTCCAAGAGCCCGCGCTAAAGTCCCCTTGTCCATGAGCTCTTCTGTAAACTTGTCCTTTGGATTTCTATGCTTGCCTTTTCAGACTAGATTTTACATGTAGAATTAGCAAAAAGAGCTCTGAGTTGACATACAAGGGGATAAATTAATCTTTCACTGAGAAATACTAAAATAGCTTATTTTAGAAACAATAAAAAAGTCATTTAATTGGAACCTTCTCAGAGGCCAAATTTATTTCTTCAGGAGGTTGCCAAACATACGAATCTGTACATCTGAAGCATCCAACACATATTTTTAACCAGCTTAGAAGACATATTTTCTGAGGCAAATTTTCCAATTATTTTCACTGAGTTATTTTCAAAGAAAACATGTCAATGCAAGTGTTTTATTTTGCAACACGGCTGATGGTCGACGTTACATGCTCATCTGTTTGCTTGTTCATGCATTTATTCAAAAGCATTCAGTAAACACTGGGAACATGACACTCTGGGTGTTATATGAGGTGCACAAACAAAAGTAGAAGCCATGATGCCTGCTGCTGTGGCACTTGATGTTTAGACACTCAGACAGGAGGGAAGAGGCCGGGTGGCTCGGAGGTGCCGATCGCCGTGAGCCTGGCCGGCAGAGCAGCCAGATTTGGATGCTGGATTTGCCGAGTGAGATGTGTGGCTTCCTAATTCTTTAAACCACCAGATATAAAGTAGGGATCAAGGTGCAAGGCCAGGTGCAGAAATAATGAAGAAAAGGCGGCCCCTTCCTTCTCTGTGCTTTCCTCACTGCATTTCATTATTGCCACTGCCACTCAATGTTTCCACCAGTTGACGGTCATAGACACACACTGGGGTGACTTCCTGGTCTACAATGACTTCCTCAATGCCTCTGATCTTTTCTGGAAGGTGAGCATGTGACCCGGAGTAGGGTTTCATGGCAGGTGCTCTCTCTGACCGTGGTGAGGAGCACGGAGGTGAGGACATGATTCAAACGGACTCATCAAAGACCTTCTCGGGGCTGCTGAATTGGGGCCCAGGAGAGAAGCTCCGTGTTCCTCTCTGTCTGCGAAACTGCTCAGACACTAGGCTGGAGCTTCTGCTGGCTGTGGTGGCAGGTTTGTGAGGACAGTCGGAATTGGACAGGACAAATCCCACAAACCAAGGGACTCAGAGGGTCCTCATAGCTCTCATATTCCACGCCACGCTTCCCTTGGCTTCTCATTCATGCGAAATAATAGAGAGTAACTGGAGCAAGCCAGCTCTGTGCTGGCTTCCACGGACGCAGTAGTGAGCGCAACGCCTCGTCTGCTCAGAGCCTCAAGTCCAGTAGGGAAGGACGACGACTAGGCCATTGCAATCCTGGTTGCCATGAACCGGGGAGAAGGAAGCACATGGCACCTGGAAGCCCATAGTGGGGGTGCTGTACGTATCCAGAAGGACAGACCCTAGCCACCGTCTCAAACGCTTCTCCGTCTCTTCATCCTCTACTGTTTGTCTCTTACTGTGGTTTTTCATTATCTCTATTTCACGCAACATATGTTCTTCCTTGTCCCTGTTCACCCACTCACAGCTCTTAGACCTGAGTCATCTATTCAGTAGACTCCAACAAGCATGCATGGAGTATCTACTAGGGGTTGGATACTACTGCTCAAGGGAGAAGGCGATGGAGGTCACAGCTAAAAGGAGCATTCAGTAGAGTATGGAACCTTCTGCTGCCCGTTGCCCGGGCTGCTGGGGGCCCTTCCTCTCCATGGTGCTTTCTCTGCGGCTTCGCTCCCCCCTTTCCCTGACCCATCCCCTGTTGCATTTCCCATCTGACTCCCATCCCTGTGAACTGTCATTTTCACACCTACAGAGCTACCTCTCCTCTCATTTCCTGATCCCTCCTGCAGATTTCAACTGAAGTGAGGTCCATGAAAATAAGCAAAGTGATCGAATTCATCTTACGTTTTAGCAAGCATCAAAGACGCACTTAGGTCATGCCACAGTATACTCATATTTCAGAACACCATGCTGTACGTGATAAATACATGCAATAAAAGAAAAAATGCCCTACTGCCAACAAGAATCAAAAGGCATGAAACGGGCCACTGGCGTTCGATTGTGCTGAGCTGGAAAGAACAATGTTTCCTTGTATAACTTCCCCGCTAGCTTCAGGCCTTAGACTCGTCCTGTGTCTCCCCTTGTTCATTTCCGTCATGCTGTTGCTTTTATTTTTGATGTTCCGCCACCTCTAAATCTCTTGTGAAGGTGATGTCAGGATGGGGTGGCATGACTGGATGAATGAAGTTCTTGGTGCCTTTGGGGTAAGAAGGGATTAAGAGGGTATAAAATCAGCTTTGCCCTCTTCATTCTAATGCTCATTTATTCATTTGTTTTCCTCTGTCCTTGGTTTCTGTTCATTTTGCTCCTCTCGTGTCTCTGCTTGCACTGAGCTGCTCTGTCTGGTCGTTTCTGAGATGCGCGTCACCGACTCTTCAAGTCTACAGTGTAACTGACAAGGGAGAAAGGACAGCTCAGCTCCGTGCAGCTCATGTGGTCACCTAACCTCGGCTTCTGCAGCAAACTCTTCCTGGTATTTAAACATGTGATAGCTGACATAAGATTCTTAAGATATTAACATAATCCAGACCTCAACACATCACAATCCAAAGACAATACTAGGAGAAAGGACAGCTCAGCTCCGTGCAGCTCATGTGGTCACCTAACCTCGGCTTCTGCAGCAGACTCTTCCTGGTATTTAAACATGTGATAGCTGACATAAGATTCTTAAGATATTAACATAATCCAGACCTCAACACAACACAATCCAAAGACAATACTGACAATCCAAAGACAATACTATTCATAGCAACAGCACCCACCAGGGTTCACAAGCCACGGCTGAAATGTTATTATTATGCAGTGAAAATCTGCAGCCTCCCCACTATGGAATCAAAACATGAGCTTGAACTAAATCACAATCTGTTTTTCTTAAACCCTGAGGACAGCCTGACCCCACTGTAATACATAAGCAACTCGCTTTAGTTTTTTTATTTTACGGAAATGAAACTGTTGGCCTTAAACTCATAGTACGACAACAAACAAACAAACAAACAAAAACCCACAACTTGTTTTAAAAGTTAACCTTCCTCAGCAGAAGACCCTGGTCTTCACTGCGCTTTTCTGTGCACTGCCGACTATTCAGTGTGAAGGTGACATTAAATCACACGTAACACTTCTAAACCAGGCCATTTGCTTCGTATCTTATTGGAATTAAATTATCGCAGAAATCTAAATAGGGAATGGAGAAGAGGAGGTGCAGGCAGAGGTGGGAGCTGGGGAAGGGGAAGACTCGAGCTCCTCACACGGTGGTGACTGGGGCGCAGGACGCTGCTGATCTGGAAACTTCAGAAACGTTTCACCTGAGGTCAAATGGAGCAGCTGCTGGACTGAGCAAAGGAAGTCCCGGTAGCTTATTTGGGGTGAAGCGTTGCTAGAATCGTGGAGTCTGAGCTGGGAAGGACGTTGGAGGTCAGTGAGCCCAACCAGCTCTCTCGTCCTCGAGTATCTCTGCTTCGCTTTTCATCACAGATCTGGAATTAGTCTTCTTGCTCACCTGTCTTCCCAGTTTTGGGAACTGAATTCTTAGTGTCTTCCAGGGTTTGTTCTTTGCTGGGTATTCATGAAAACCATGTCCTTTGATATCTAGGATATTTGGTATTATCTATTTTTCCCGATTTCCACGTTTCCTGGATTTTCTCAAATGCTCCTCTCACCTCCCAGAGTTGCCTTCTCTTCCTCGCTCTGAGCCCAGCACCCGCGTCTCCAGCGTCCTGGAAAGTACAGTCATTCTTTCGTAATCATGGCAGTGACCTCCCAATAAAGGAGCACCCTGGGATTCACCCTGTGTCTGGAAGACAATGCCAAGGTGAATCACTCCTAAGCAGTAACCTGAAGGCACGGGATTGCCCCAGCCACGATGCCAGAGCGATGCCTGGCACTCCCGCCGGGCTCACCTGGCTGAAGCGTGATCTCGCCTCCCTCACTGCCCCTCCCAGATTCCATCGGAAGCCAAGGCTTTTCTTGGGTAGCATCGCCAAGTATGCCAGAGCCACTCCCTCTTAAGGAGAACACCCGGGACACTGCACTGACCGAAGGACACGTGGAAATCAGGAGCAGAAAGGATCTGCTGGCCCGTCTGTGCCTGTCTAGCTCACGGGACAAGCCCTGAGAGGGTCTCCCTGACCGGCAGCAAGGCCACGTCAGGCTCCGAGCTCAGATCCCCTGGGTTCAAACCCAAGTTCTGCTGCTGACTAGCAAGGTGACCGGGAAAGTTACTCAAACTCCCCGAGTTTCCATTACTTCACAGGTAAGTGCTTGAAAGAGTGTCTGGCACACAGCAGGTGATTAATAAATGCTTGCATTTTTATCATTGCCACATTTACCACCTTTGGGTCAGATTTTGAGCTTAGTTAAATGAATAATCAATTAAGCTGCACATTTGCTTCCACCAAATATCGGTTATTAAAGTAGCAACGAAGATTCACATTTGTAGAGCATGGCTAAGCAGCCCATGTGCCAAGCACTGTGGCAAGGACACAGTGAGTGTCACAGTGCTAGTGTGGAGACCAGGATCACCCCCATTTCAACATGGAGGAAATTACAATTCAGAGACAGTCATGCACTGCCCGAGGTCACTCAGCTGCTGAGAAGAGAGGCCTCTTATTCATACCCAGCTCTCTGGCTCCATAGCCCAAGTTCGAACCCGCAGGAGAGGCTTCTTTCTTGTACAACAGCCGTGCACGAAGCGGAGCACAGTACGTCGGGCGTGAAATGAAGTTCAGCAGGGACTGAACGGTGTGTGTGTGCCTGTGTGTGTTTATTTGTTTGCTTGTATCAGATTTACCAGATAGAAAAAAGATCGTAAGCCTTTCTCTCTCAGACATTGTCCCAGATCTATAAGACAGAGGATGCCCAGAGGGCCCTCTGCAAAGCACCCCTGTGCACAAAACCACCCCCAGAATGAGAGCGGACCCCCCACCCCGAGCTCCAGACTCTTCCTGCCTGTGGCTCCCACACGTGACACTCATCCGTGCCGACTGTTAGAGCAGCTACTGACCCTGTTGTCCCTTCTCACCTGGGCTGTTCAGAACACGCCGGTGCCAAGTCTCAGGGGACGGAGAGCTCGCAGGAGGGAAAACAAACAGCTCCTGTGTGGAAAGTGGGACTAGCACGTGCAAAGGCCATTTCACGCGATGAGTGCGCTGGTCTCCTGTGGCTGCGGTAACACCTACTAAACATGTGGTGGCGAGCACAACACAAATTTATTTTCTTGTGTTCCTGGACATTAGAAGTTCAACATGGGTCTCAGTGCCTAAGCCGAGGCATCGGTAGGACTGCGCTTCTCCAGAGGCTCCAGCAGAGCACCCACGTCCTCACCTCCCAGCCCGCGCCGGCTGCCGCCTGCCTCGCTCCCGGCCCCCTCCAGCCTGGCCGGCTCCTCTCTGACCTCTGCTTCCATTGTCACGTCTCCCTCTGTGACTCTCCTGCCTTTTCTTTATAAGGACCCCTGTGATTACTCTGGGATCACCAGGACAAGCTCCCCGTCTGAAGATCC
>NW_007728234.1:40652-41920 GCF_000696425.1 Galeopterus variegatus
GTCTCTTTCTGCATCCCCTCTGTGCGCTTAGGTGGGCCCGGAAGGAAGGAAGGAAGGGCAAAGGGCTGGGTCTCCCCCGACTTGTACATTGTGAGTGGTGGCCAATCTCGGGGGGTCTCAGAAGACCTTCCTGACTCTGAGAAAAGGGTGGCTTGAGAAAACTGCACGCCTGCCTGCCTGCCGGCTGTGTTAGTCAGCAAGGTCTCACCTGAGGCCCGATCCCCTTGTCGGCAACACCCGGGAACAGGTCTGCACGGAGGCAGTGTGTCTGCCCTTTCTGGGAAACGTCTGAATGGCTGTTTCCCAGCCAGCCTGTCATGAACATGCCCTGTGTCTGGTGAACTGTCCTTGAGGCTATTTCGATAATTTCCTTTTTCGGATTGGCAAGACTTGTGGAGATTACGAGCATTGTGGCTGTGAGGTCACTGGTTACAGCTGATCCCAAATGAGACTTGAACCGTGATCCACTCACACGTCTGTCATCAGACTCAGGACTTCAGAACTGGACATTTTCTATGGGCTGAGTCCTGCTGCAGGAAATAGTTACAGCAAGAGTCTCAATGTTTCTAAGAACTTGGAGAGTCCCCTGGAACTTTCTGGATGCGATTTCTTGGGTATGTCTGCTTTATCTGCAAGCTTAGCCTCCCTGCAGTCTGAGACGAGCCTCGAGCCCTACACAGATAAGTAGATTTGCTCTCCTGCCCTGGGATTCCGCCACCCTCTCCTCCGGGCTTCTGTGGGCTCTGCTTGGTGTTGGTCACACACCCCTGCCCTGTGGCCAGCTCTGTTCTCGCTGGGAGGTTGTGCCTGCCGGGGCCAGGCTGCTGGACCACACAGGACTGTTAATCAACTGTTTACTCCACGCTGGTGTCCAGGCTGTCCCCCACGGTGGTCCTGCTCCACCTTAATGACCCCTAATCAGGCACCTCCCAACTGGCTGGAGAGTCACTCTGCCTGGCAAGCATATCACTTTTCAACTTTTACCCTCACCTCCTTCCTACCCGTTCTCCCTGAATTTTCTGTCCATCTACTCTGAAAAAGCAGAAAACTGAAATGTTGGACCCACCAAGTAGTTCTAAGTAATTGCTTTTATTTCAGTATCAAAGGCATTTGGAACAACAAGCCCATGTTCTGAGAGTTTGGGACGTCACTCCGGTGGAAAGGGCCGGCTGTCATCTTTCGGGAGGGTCGTGATGCTAAGGGTCTGTGCACCATCAGCAAAGGGAAGCTGACCACCCTGTTCCTTTCTAGAAGGTGTTTGGTCGTGT
>NW_007728234.1:42505-73457 GCF_000696425.1 Galeopterus variegatus
TGCACCATCAGCAAAGGGAAGCTGACCACCCTGTTCCTTTCTAGAAGGTGTTTGGTCGTGTTTAGCTTTGCCACTCCCACACCCTAGGAAACTTCTTCAGAAACAGACCATAAGGCCGAGCCCCCGGCCCGTGAGGAAGACAGAAGGGCCTCTGTGGCTCGCCCTTGGGCGAAGAAAGCACCGAGCCAGAGCCCCCGTCCGCACCTTCCTGGCCTCCCTTCGTGCCCTCCTCAGCCATCCCCGGGATGCTGACAGCCATAAAAAATCAGGCCTGTTAGCAACAGGAAAGATCACAGGCCCTGATTCCTGTTGAGCTCCTCCAGCAACAGCTGCCATCTGGCGCCCCATCACAGGCAAATGCAGGCCCTGATTTATGGGGAGGCCTGGGTCAGGGAGTGGCCATGCGCATTGCCCTTTCCCCCATGGACACCCCAGTGGGCCAGGCCCTGGGAGAGCACTATTGCAGGTCATCAGTAAGCCCCAGGGTGAGACAATGCAGAGGCTATTAAAGGGTGCCGGAGGGGACTCCTGTGCTTTGCAGGCGCGGTGATCTTCCTCCGTGCAGTTCAAAGTGTGTGCTCCCTAATGCATTTCAGCAGCTAATAAAAGTACTGTAGGGCTTCTTTTTTTTTTCTTGTTTCCTTTCTTTCTTTTTTTTTTTTTTTTAAACCAATAGAGCTTATAAATTACAGGGTAGAGGGGTGTGAAAGACATATAGCAGCTTTGAAGCAGCATTGACAACCTCAAATGAATTGATCATGAAAGGAAGTCAGCTCAATAGATGATGAACCATTTATCTAACCAAACCTAGCTGACAGCTTCTCTATGAGGATGAGAATTTTTTTAAAAAAATTTTTTTAAAGTAAAATTAGGGACGAGCCATGAGAAACAAAGGTAACATTTTGGGTGCTTCAGTTGCAGACTCTAAAACCAGAGGCATTGCAGATGGGACTGTGGCTTTGCAGCAGAGGCCGGAACAGGAGGGCCATTCCTGTAAACACAGAGGATGTCAGACCACCTCGGTCAGCCTACAGGCAAGAATGCTTCGAAGCTGATCAAAAGCTTTATCTTCTACATCTTTCCCCAGATGAAAATTTCACCAGGACCCTTAATTGCTGGCCATTAAGTCCCTTTAGCTTTTATTTTACAGAATTGGCTGGAGATTATAATTAAATTGCATTGGTATGGGCTAATGGGATGGGATGAGAGGAACCCAGACAAAGATTGAAGGAAATGACGGTGTTATACAATTTAGGTTAAAAGATGTAGCCATGTGGTCTTGTAGCTTTCAAACCCAGCAGTACATATGCATGGGTCACAGAGTGCTGCTGAGGAGAGGTTCTGGCCAAACCAGCTTTGATAAATAGCAAAAGTCCTTCTGTAATTCACCTGATGCTTTCACCCAAGATATTGATTGGTAAAGCCCTCAAAATCAGTTAGCTCTTTTAAATAAGTTAAACCCCTCCCAAGCCATCCTGTGCATGTGCTTAAAGGCAATCAGTTTATATTTTCTTCATTTTTTAAGAGAAATACAACAAAAGGGAAGTTCTGGTCTGGTTTGCCTTTCCATCACTAGTTACACACTATCAGTTTCCCTAGAGGTGAGTTTATACGAGGGCAGTTGGAAAAGAACCCAGAAGGGCACCTCCCTGGGCTTTCCAGCCCTTCCCATTCTTCTGTGCCCCCTTCTGTGCTCACATGCGGCCACCGGAATCAACCTTATTCATAGAGCCACTCACCGTCCCAGTGTGAGGGTCCTGCAGCCCCCGGCTCCTCGCCTTCAGCAGGGCTGGCCACAGTCGCTGCCTGGGTATTAAAGGCTCTGGTTTCACTGTCCTGTGGCCGCCTTGCCTCCCCACGTCCGGTCCTGGACAGCTCTCCCACCTGCACCCTCCAGCTCGCCCTGGAGCCCGCACATCCCCTGGCATGCTCTGCTGCTTGGAGCTGCAATCCTTTGCTCACCACCCCATGTCCCCCTCAAGTGGTGCTCGCAGGATCATGGCCTCTGTGTCCCCCAAACCGTGCAGGGTACCTCAGGCAGCCACCACGTCTATGTTTGGTAGAGAAAGAGGCAGAACGAAGAAGTGAGGAGGGACTTGGGGGGCATAGCTGGAAGTAGCTCGACCACGGCCACCAGCTAATGGTGATGACACAGGGACTTGAAGCAGGCTTTTCTGACATTACAGCAAACTGTAATTCAGCATCTGATAGAGTTTGGATGTGTTGTCCCCGCCAAAACTCATGTGGAAATCTGACCCCCAATGTGGCAGTGTTGGAAGCTGTTAGCGTCATGGGAACAGATCCCTCATGAATGGATTAATGCTCTCCCTGGGGGAGGGGGAGTAATGAGTGAGTTCTCGCTCTATTAGTTCCCACGAGAGCTGGTTGTTTAAATGACCCTGGCACCTCCTCTCTGTCTCTCTCTTGCTTCCTGTCGCCATGTGACCTGCTTGTACCCACTGCTGCCTGCCTCTTTCCACCATTGAGTAGAAGCAGCCTGAGGTCTGTGCGAGATGCAGCTGTCCCAGAATCATGAGCCAAATAAACTTCTGTTCTTTATAAATTACCCAGTCTCAGGCATTCTGTTATAGCAACACAAAACGGACTAACACAGCATCTTTCCACCCATGGATGGCCTGGTCCCATAACTCCCGCTGTGTGAGTAGCAGGAGCTCTTGACTGCAGGCTCTGCCAGGTATGAGCTGGGAACGTTTGCGAGGGTCTTCCCTCTGGGCCAATAAGAGCAGCCATCACAGACAGTGGCTGCAGGAATTAAGTGAGATCGTATATGCAGAGTTGTTAAGACACTATCTCGCTCAGAGTAAGAGCTCAAAAATTGTTAGCTGCCATTAGTTATTAATTAGTTTTACTAATGTTCATATGCGAAATAAACTCAGTCTTCCTATCCAGCAATCAATATGCTACTCTTTACTGCTGTGTAAGTCTTAGAGATAAGGACTCTATCCCCAGAATCACAAGTCCCATACTTCATGTTCCCATTTTTCTAGTGCTCTTCCCACACAGTAGGGATCTGCCACAGCATCCTACTCCACACGTCCTGGCCAGCAGTCCTCATGGCCACCAAAACATTTGGAAAACAACACACTTCCATCACCCACACTGCCTCTCTTAGACTGCCTTGTTCACCTGGAAGTGGAGAAGGGGGGTATATTTTTAGTGTAGACTGTAGCTCTTTTTTACTTTTGGAAAATATGGCCATTGTACCTGTAAGGCGCTCCAGCTCACTGAGGTCAGAGGGACCAGAAGCCCCTTCCCCTACCCACCCAGCAGTCAGCGAGCAGTGGATTGTCCCCCACCTACAACACTGTCCTCCTTGGCTCTAAGCCTGAGGTCCTGTGCACATCTCCAAGGCAGGGACTTTGTTTCCAGAGCCTGGAAAATACCTGGCTCCTTTTGGTACTCAATAAGCATTTGTTGAATGAATGAATGGACTCAGCACCTGCACACACAGATACTCAATGGAAGGGAACGTGCTGGTGGGGAGCAATCCCAGGCTCCCACAGACCCCCCAGGAGGCCTGACAGCAGGCCCTGGGGTAGTCTTGTCCCAGTGCAGCATCTGCCCCTCGAGGGTCCATCAGAAGGCAAAGTCACCCCACAGCTCCCACGCTGGGAACTATTTGGCACGTGCAGCTCCGAGATTCAGATTCCAACACTCTCTCCATCACCCCTCACAGCCAACGTCTGGTTTCCCAGCTCTGCAACACGGTGTCTCTTCCTTGTGCTGGGGGTGGGGGGGGCTGCTTGGTTTCCACAGTGGGAAAAGGCCCCGGGCTGAGGCGTGGGGCTGGGCAGGGGTAGAGTGACCTCCTGCCCAGGTGACGAATCAGTCCCCAGGTTGACGCGGCCCTGGGGGCTTCTCCAGTGGGGGCTGCCCTGGCCCGCCGCTTTCCTTCCACCCCGTCCCAGGCAGCCGGGGCCACTCTCCTCGGCCCCCTCTGTCGTCTTCCCTTCGCGTCTGTCCCTGTCTTCCTGGAATCAGATGGGAGCTGCAGGAAAGAATTGGAAACCAGCACTGCCAGGTGCTCCCCACATAAAAAGGAGCCCTCTGCCTGGCACAGCTGTCGCCCCTCCGTTGCTCCCGGCTGGCTGGGACTTTGATTTATCGTGCTGCGAGTAAACACTAGTAAGCAAAGGACAGGAATGCTTTCCTCCCTGGCGGCTGCCCAGCCTCACGATGGTTAACGTGTGCTTTCTGCCTCCCTCTTCGCCAACCACGAAGCAGTGACATTCTGTGATGGATGAGCTGCCCACGACTGTCCTGCCCACAGGTGTTTCACATAAAAGACAAGCTGTCCCATGAAGAGTGAGGGAGGTGTTGAACACGGGAAGCCCCCAGGTCAGTGTGCCCCATGCAGAGTCATCTTAAGACGGAGCTCACGTTGAAAAAAGCAAAGATTTTCACGTGGAAATTCCTTCTCTAGGAAATCGGAAGGTGACCCGCAGATGGCGGGCTTTCGCTCCCTCCCGGCTGCGGTGGCCTGGGCGTGCCCGCCCGTGCATGCCACGGTCTGCGCTTTTCCGTCTCTCTAATGCCAGCGCTGAGTGCCAGCTGCTGTCTGTCATTGGCGGCTCCGCTGTTTTTCTTACAGCAGAGACGTTGCTCTGTACCCGTATGCCGTGAATTGCTGTAAGGTGAAGATGGCTGCAAGTTCTCTGTCACTTCTACCATCGAGAAGTGATGCTGGCTTCCCCCTCTTGAATCAGGGCTGGCCGGACACTTGCTCCGCCCAGCGAGTGTGGGAGCAGTGGTGCTGGGTAGCTCCCGAAACTGGGCTGAGGACATCACAGCCTCTGCTCCACACGCCTGGAGCGCTCCCTCCTGGACCCCAGCCGGCACGCTGGGAGGAGCCCATGCCTCCTGGAAAGAACTGGAACACTCCGTCCCACAGCCCCAGTTGAGCTCCCAGCCAACAGCCAGCCCAACTATCAGCCACATAAGTGAGCCACCTGAACGCTGCCACCTGGTCGACGTCCTGATGACAACAGCCCTGGCTGACAAACACCCAGCAGAGCCCAGTCTACCCACAGGATTGCGAGAGATAATATGTTTATGCCTCTAAGTTTGGGGGAGGTTTCTTCTGCTTTGGTCGCTAACCAAATACCGTATCTTTATCAAAGTCTGGGAGGGAAAGAAAGGTAGGTCAGAAGTGACATGTTTCAAGAAAAGTGGAAGAAAGTAACCTTTTTGGAACTGAAGACGCTTTCCCTACTGTATTCTTACGTAAATACCCAGCTTGCTCCACACATACGCTCTGCTGGGGCTCTGAAGACTGAGGTCAAGGACTCTGGATCTCAGGGAAAGTGGCCACTGTTACAAGAACCAGGGCCTGCGTGCTGCACTCCCTTGACTTTCCAACGGTGAGCAGGCACCTGTCCTCTGGCCTTCCGTTCTCCTGTCTGTGAAAGTGGAATGACAGTATCTGCTCTGCCAGCCTTATATGGATGTTGTAGACTCAAGGAGGATTATGTATCTGAGCTTGTTTTATAAATTGCAAAGAACTTTTGTTAAATGTGAAGTATTGCTAATTGCATTATATGCCCAAGAATCTTTTTCAAATCCCTGTAGCTAAATCTCTACAACTCTTAGGGACCCCAAAAGTATAATATATTTTTATTTGATATTCTGAAAGCTATGTACATTGGAGTTTGTCTGTCCCACTGACCTCAAAGTCCATGTCTTTGAACCAGGGATGGCGAGAAGGTTCCAGCTCACGTGCCAAGTCCAGTTGTGTTTACCGCCTGGAGAACCATGCTGAGAATGACTCTGAGGCCACACCTGGGGACGGAAGGGTGGCAGGACAGCCATGGATTACCCTCCCAGCACCAGACAGTCTTTATTTTCAAGGATTTTTGTTTTTTTTTTTTTTGTCTTTTTCCGTGTCTGGCAACGGATCGCAACCCTCAGTGTCGCCCCCGTACCGGACCGAGGACCGGCAACGGGATTGCAACCCTCGGTGTTGCTCCCGTGCCTCGCTCAGCCAGTGAGCGGGAACTGGTCTGTATGTGGGATCCGAACCCTCGGGCGGGAGCACCACCGCGCTTCCCAAGCGGCGCACTATCCAGTGCGCCACCGGGCCGGCCGTTTTGTTTTGTTTTTAAAGGGACTTCAGAAGAAATAACAGAATACGAGTTAGAAGACATGGATCTGAGGCCTCACTGCTTCACCTGCCACCGGCGACTGTGACCATGGACCACACGTAACTTCTCTGAACCACAGCACGATGGTGATGGTGATGCATTTATCGAACGTTTACTCCCTGGTTGACATGTACTACTTCATTCAACCCTCACAAGCACCTCTTGGGAGGTCTGCTTTGTCCCTTCCCCCATTTAACACAGGAGGAACAGAGGCACACACAGATACAGAAACTTGTCCAAGTCGCACAGCTAGTAAGTAGGGAAACCAGGATTTGAACCCTTATAGTTCAGACTAAGCATGTGAAACATTTTCAATACAGAGCCAGGTGGCAGATATTTTAGACTTTGTGGGCCATATGGTCTCTGTGATGACTACTCACCTCTGCTATGCAGCTCAAAGTCACCCAGAGACAATATGTAAACAAATGGATGTGGCTGTGTTCAATAAAACTTTATTTACAAAAACAGGGGATCAGCTGGAGTTGGCCCAGGGGCGGTAGTTTTCAGTCTCTGGTCCAGAGAAATGCTGTCCAGTAGAAACAATGCAAGCCACAAACGTGAGCCACAGGTGTAATTTAACATTTTCTAGCCACACTTTAAAAAGTACAAACAGGTGAAATAAATTTTAACGTTATATTTTTAAGCATAATATATCCAAAATATTATTTCAATGTGCAATCAATACTTTAAAAATTACTAATGCAATATTTTACTTTTATTTGAAATCCAGTATGTATTTTACACTTAGAGCCCATCACAACCCACACCAGCCACATTTCAAGTGCTCAAGAGCCACGCAGGGGACCTCACCGGTCTGAACCCAGCTTTTTCTGTCTGCCTCAAAGGGGCTCCCCAGGACCACAGAGCATAAGAACCCACTATAGAAATGCAGTTACTATTATTTGATTCAGTTGGGTCTCTTAGATGGGCCCCAACTCCCACCTTGTATTTCAGGAGTTTGATTTTTAATTTAGTGACCTGGAACTCAGAATGCATTTTTCCTTAGAAACAACACTGTAAATGACCCTTAGAGCCTTGGGCCCTCCCACAGAGCCCTAATTGATGAGCTCTATACCTGTCGAACATGGCGTGGCTTGAATTATCCCTAATGATCATTCCAAATGTTATTTTCTATTAGTTCTAACTAAGAATGCCAGGAACAGGCTCTCCCCGGGGCAGGTACCCCTGAGCTTGGGGGGTGGGCCGGGCTGCTCATGGAATTCCGAATTATGGTCTAGGGCAAGTAGTGCCCCTTTTCAGCGAGAGTTTTAGATGCCCGCTTGCTTGCCTAAATTCCGGGAAGGCTTCACTGCCAAGTCAGAGGCTGCCAGCCCAAATGCCCCTCTTTGTCACAGGGGTACATAAAGGTTCGAGTTTCTGCTCTTCATGTTTCCTGCAGGCACAAGCTCAGTCCTTCAGAAAGTGAGCGATAGAGCATTTAGCAGTGATTCCCAGACTACGGAATTTCACAGACCAATAAAAATTTAAAAAGTAAAAGACAGAAAACTGGAGGACCTGTTTACAGTGGCCAACTTGTACTTCTTCCGAGTAAACACATTAAGGAAAAAGAAAACTGCCATCTACAGGCACCATCATTTTAATATTAAATGATGTTGGAATGGTATTTTAATGCCAGAAAAAAAATCTCAGGATCAAGGACAGTTCTTTCAATTGAATAATTTGTCTTTGTGGGAAAACACTCACCTCTTTGCCTTTATTTTTAACATTTTGCCAAAGACCATGAAAACTTAGCCTCCAGGGCAGAGGCTCTGGGGCCAGTGTTCTGGAAAGCTCTGGCTCTGGGAATGGCTCGTGGAAGTTGCACAGGGTAGTGGGAGGTGCTGGACGGAACAGAGGGGAAGGAGGGTGCAAGCAGCTGGCAGTGGAGCCACGGGAGGGAAAGCGGCATCCCTCGAAGGGTTCGGGGTGAAAAGAATTACCACATCAATCTTTTTCTTTCTTGGCACAAATATCTTATGCTGCATCTCATGGTAGAGTTTATAAGATATCTGCACATTTATTTTACTTCTTTTGATTCTTCCACAAACACTATGAGTTGAGCAGAAAAGATCCTATGTGCATTTTACAGATTAAACGGTGACACATACAGAATTCCAAAGATCACTGCTGTGGTTTGAATGTGCACGTCTCTCCAAAATTCATATATTGCAACCTAATACCCAACGTGATGGTATTGAGAGGTGGGGCCACTGGGGAAGTGGTCAAAACACGAGGGCTGCGCCTGGTGAATGGATCAGTGCCCTGATGAACATGGTTGAAGGGAGCCCATGTACACTTTGCCCTTCCATCTCCTCCACCATGTGAGGACACGGCGTTGATCCCTTCAGCCTTTCTGCCACATGAGGCTGCAGCTAAAGGCACCATCTTGGTGGCAAAGTGCAGCCCACACCAAACACTGAATCTTCTGGTGTCTTGATCTTGGACTTCCCAGCCTCCAGAATGTGAGAAATAAATTTCCATTATTTACATATTACCCAGTCTAATGTATTTTGTTATAGCAGCGTCAACAAACTAAGACAATCACCAAAAGAATTCTTTTTTTTTTTCTTTCCTTTTTGGAGACTTTTTACTACAGCCCGTGTTTGACAATCCAAGCACTGCGTTTGGAGAAATCAGGGCTCTTGGGTTATATGGATTTCCATCACTCATTAATTAATCCATCTGTAGAATGGGAAAGATAATATTCTGTGATGACGAGGACCTTTTTCATTTCTGTAAAAGGGTTTTCTCCTCAGGGGTGGGCAAGAGGTACCCAGCCCCCTCCTCTCTGCAGCCCTGGCCCACCCACCCACCAGGCTCCCCAGCCTCCGCTGCCTCGAAGCCTCAACTTCCATTCCTTCCCTGAAAGCTGGGCTCTTCTCTCCTGTTTGTGGTGACCCTGCTTCCCCCAGCACCACCACAGCATTTTATCACTGTCCCCAGATGTGGCAGATGTGGGCCTGGGTTTTGCCAAGTTGCTTTAGGAGGTTATCTACATAAGCCATCTTGGAAGGACTGCTGTCGATGGTGATACACTCTCATGCCCGCGTTTCCCGACTCTGAGCTGGAGAGTTTAGAACTTGTGTTTGAACAATTATCAAAGATGTGAAACACACACACACACGCACACGCACATGCACATGCACAAAGGATGTGAAATAAAGATGCCAAAACACCAGCTTCTTCTTGTGGACATTTCCAGCTCCTCGGATGAGGAGCTCACTGCGGATATCATGAGAACTACTGCAGTGGTCTGGGTTTATCCCATCTCCCCACCTCCACCCTCACTTCCCCAGGCTTTTTTTTTTAAACCATGCTTCTGTTACTAATTGTTCCTTCTCAACTCACCATCAGTGCTTTGAAGTAACTATATAAGGCAACAGACGCGCTGTAAGCAAATGGCAGGCACTGAATGCAAAATTATTTTCAGCTTAATACTAGTCTATTTAGCCCTTCACAATCTCTGGAATTTTGCTTCGACTGGGAATTGTTTGATGAAAAAGACTTCCCCTCTTATGTTTGCATCTAGCAAATGTTATGTCTCAAGTGGCCGTCCCTTTTTCCCGCGTGACTTCACGTGCGAGCACTCTGACGGCGGGAGTGAGCCTAGGGCGAGGGAGCAGCACTGCACGCCTGGCGCAGCCAGCCCAGCTCCAGCAACACAGCGCAATGAACGGGCCACGAGCTGCTGAGGCCTCGGACCCAGGCGTGCTCTTGCGTCACAGGTTCCCTGTGGGGCTTGAGGGCTGGGCGACAGGAGGAGTCACCGGCCGCTGGTGGACTTGTCCACGTCCTTAACCATCTTCTTGCAGAAGGTGCCTGCACTGACCTCCCTCACTAAGGGAAACACATTTGCTGCCTTTGTGCGGCTCACGCCTGAGCTTTAACTTACATTATTGACTCTTTTCCGTTCTCCGTTCCCCTTCCCACAAACGCAAACATTTCAGATACTGGTGTGAGCTGCTCTGTTTCTCGTGGCAGCAGGAGGACTGTGCTGTAGCATCGTGTGTCGTGGACGGTGCTCCTCCAACGTGAACACGCTCATCGGGGCATCGTGTGAACATGCAGATTTGTTGCATTTCCAACAAATCCCAGGTGATGTGGGTGCTGCAGGTCCCCACGCTGCAGGTCCCCTCACTGCTGGTCCCCATGATGCTGGTCCCCACGCTGCAGGTCCCCTCACTGCTGGTCCCCATGATGCTGGTCCCCACACTCCAGGTCCCCTCACTGCTGGTCCCCATGATGCTGGTCCCCACGCTGCAGGTCCCNTGCAGGTCCCCTCACTGCTGGTCCCCTCACTGCTGGTCCCCACGCTGCAGGTCCCCATGATGCAGGTCCCCTCACTGCTGGTCCCCTCACTGCTGGTCCCCATGATGCAGGTCCCCTCACTGCAGGTCCCCTCACTGCAGGTCCCCTCACTGCTGGTCCCCACACTGCAGGTCCCCTCACTGCAGGTCCCCTCACTGCAGGTCCCCTCACTGCTGGTCCCCACGCTGCAGGTCCCCTCACTGCTGGTCCCCATGATGCTGGTCCCCACGCTGCAGGTCCCCTCACTGCTGGTCCCCATGATGCTGGTCCCCACGCTGCAGGTCCCCTCACTGCTGGTCCCCATGATGCTGGTCCCCACGCTGCAGGTCCCCTCACTGCTGGTCCCCATGATGCTGGTCCCCACGCTGCAGGTCCCCTCACTGCTGGTCCCCATGATGCTGGTCCCCACGCTGCAGGTCCCCTCACTGCTGGTCCCCATGATGCTGGTCCCCACGCTGCAGGTCCCCTCACTGCTGGTCCCCATGATGCTGGTCCCCACGCTGCAGGTCCCCTCACTGCTGGTCCCCATGATGCTGGTCCCCACGCTGCAGGTCCCCTCACTGCTGGTCCCCATGATGCTGGTCCCCACGCTGCAGGTCCCCTCACTGCTGGTCCCCATGATGCTGGTCCCCACGCTGCAGGTCCCCTCACTGCTGGTCCCCATGATGCTGGTCCCCACGCTGCAGGTCCCCTCACTGCTGGTCCCCATGATGCTGGTCCCCACGCTGCAGGTCCCCTCACTGCTGGTCCCCATGATGCTGGTCCCCATGATGCAGGTCCCCTCACTGCTGGTTCCCTCACTGCTGGTCCCCTCACTGCTGGTCCCCATGATGCTGGTCCCCACGCTGCAGGTCCCCTCACTGCTGGTCCCCACGCTGCAGGTCCCCTCACTTCTGGTCCCCACACTGCAGGTCCCCTCACTGCTGGTACCTGCGCTGCTAACCCCCTGACTGCAGGTCCCTTCATTGCTGGTCCCCATGCCATTGGTCCCCATGCTGCTGGTCCCTGTGTCCCTTTCATCCCTCTGTGCTGGCAGCACTCAGTCTGATGCTTGGCCTTGGCATCTCTCTCTCTCTCTCTCTCTCTCTCTCTCTCTCTCTCTCACTTTGTCTGTCCCCAGGCCATACCACAAAGAGCCACACAGTTGGAATGTGTGTGACCCCCATGCCCCATGAGCAAGCAGGAGCAGAATTGCGGGTGTGGGCTCCGGGGGTCCTTCACTGCGGTGCGGCCGGGTGGCTTTTAGGCAGCCCCCGTCCCCTCTCAGAACAGTGTTGCTAAGCCTTGGCGTCATCATCACAAACTAAAACGTCCATGATAACAACAGTAATATCCAAGACAGACAGACAAGAAGAGGGGGCTCCCGTGGGGACGGCCTAAGGGAAGCTTTTGGGAGAGGACAGAAACGCTGGTGAGGATTCTGCCTTGCGTCATAGGAAACCATGTTCTCCTGTCACCGTGAAACCTCTGCTGCTTGTAACGGCCTTGTGGCTTTGGGTTTGCTGGAGGCCGGGCCTGTCCGGCACTATCTGTAAGCCTCGTTCAGGCGGCCGCTGGCCTCATCCTAGCCGCCGGGTGTCAGCCACCGCTTGCACAGACCGACCCTGGTGACACATGGGCTCTCTGGGCAGCAATGGAGTGCAGAGTCTGGTTGTGGGGACGCAACGATGAGCACAGACACTTCCAGGGAGGCCTGCCTCAGGGGAGGGAGTAGCTTAGGACC
Source organism: Galeopterus variegatus (assembly GCF_000696425.1). Taxonomy (NCBI): domain Eukaryota; kingdom Metazoa; phylum Chordata; class Mammalia; order Dermoptera; family Cynocephalidae; genus Galeopterus; species Galeopterus variegatus. The sequence goes on from NW_007728234.1 coordinate 54,698, forward strand.
ACACAGTGAGGAAACTGAGGCGCACCAGGACAGAGTCACCAGCCCATGCCAGCTCACAGCAGCTCTTGGGCCCTTCGGGAGGTGGCCCAAGGCTCAGTCCTCCAGCCACCTCCCCCCACCCCAAGCTCACCGGTTTCAGGATACAAAGAGTGTTCTCAGCGCTGAAAGCACAAGGCCACTGACCTGCTGGCTCACCCCGTGGCCCAGCGCTGGGGGGTCACCAGTGCCACCGCCTGGGAACTGGTTTCCCCAAGGAGGGTCCAGAGGGTGCCCTGCTGGGGAGAAGTTCGTGCGAGTGCATGCCCTGATCACACAGGGATTCTCACTGCAGCCCACCCTGTGACACCTGAGAGCGTCCCCTCACATCCCAGAATGCCAGTGGGGGGGACACCAGTGCCGTTCCCACGAGGGCTCACCACGCCTCTGGAAAGGTCTGGCTGAGCCTTCCAGGGCACGAGGATCCCGGTGAGGAGAGGTGGCTTCTGCGAGAAGCACGAGCACACGAGTGCAGCCTGAGATGCTGAAGCCACCCAACGCCACCCTCGTGTGGCAGTCACGCTCCGCTCCTGCGGGAAGCTTCACACCAAAGTCCCCTGCTCTCGGCCGGCGCCCTGCTCTCGCTGGTCACCCGTGTCACGTTTGAGGTTTCTCCACACGCTAATGGCCATCATTTCCTCCCTCCTCCCCTGCTCCTGTCCTCTCTTCCTCTTCACTAGAAATGCTTTTATCATATCCTCAAATGGAACAGAACAAATGCCCCAGCATCGACATCACGTACGTCCAGTTCTTCCTCCTCTTCCTCAGAGGTTGACAAGTGACCAAGCATAAGTGACTCTTTACAACACACTCACACTGTGAGGAAAAGCACGGCGGAGCTTCTGCGACAGAGAATGTGACCGTTGTTAGAACCTGCTCCCAGCCCGGGGTGCTGGCGGGACGTGCGGAGACCGGGAACAGTTTTCTCTGTCACCGGTCGCCCTGTGGCCTCCCTCCTTGGTCACTCCTGACCGTATGAACAGAGCCAAGGCAGAGACCCAAGAATCACATTCTTGGATTTCCAGTTCTTAGTAGGATCTCAAAACTCAAAGGCAACTGCCTTGAAGGCACAGACTCCAGTCTGTAAACCCTGAGAGCAGGAAGGAGCCACGTGTGCCCGCTGGCCACCGGGCCACCGCCAGGCCCTCCAAGGCTTCCTCTCTCATCTCATGGGGCGGCGACGATTTCTGCTGAAAACAGAAAAGTGCCTCCTTCCTAGGCCCACACTCTCCCTCTGCCTCCTGTCCTTCCTCTGCTTCTTCCACCCAAAAGCATCACCAGCCACCAAGGCAAGAGCATCCGCCCGCTGCTCCACCGCGATGCAGCCTCCAGCTACAAAAGCTGAGTTCAAAAGGTCATTCCAGGGCCGGCCCGGTGGCGCACTGCTGTAGTGCGCCACTTGGGAAGCGCGGCAGCACTCCCGCCGAGGGTTCAGATCCCACATACAGACCGGTTCCCGCTCACTGGCTGAGCGAGGTGCGGGTGCAACACCGAGGGTTGCGATCCCGTTGCCAGTCCCGGTCCGGTACGGGCGCGACACTGAGGGTTGCGATCCGTTGCCAGACACGAAAAAAGACAAAAAGTAAAAAAAAAAAAGGTCATTCCGCGAACAGTCAAATGTGTCCCATTTTTCTGGTGTAGGAGCAAGAAGAAGACGATATGGACACGAACAACCTCACAAGAGACAGGCTGATGTCAAACACGTCGAGGGATTGAGAACTTCATTGTGGGTCCCCTTCACGTAAAACACACACTGCAGATTCCAGGGCAGGAGGCCATGGAGTTCCTGGTGTGCTGAGAATTTCGTCACCGTCCAGCATAAAACCCCAGTGCAAATACTAATATCACCGGTTTTTGCATTTCTGGTTGATGAACTCTTTCAATGCACAGGTGTTATGAACACAAGTCCGAAACCCACATGAAATTAGGTACAACCCAGGGCGGCCCTTCTGCAGCTAGAACGTCTTGCTGCTAACGGAATTCTCAGAGGTGACCTCACAAGTTTGGAATCAATCCGGCTGGAAGTTATGCTTTCGGAAGGCAGAAACAGTATCAAGAGGGTGCTCTGGGCTCTACAAGTCACTGGGTCCAGAAGGACGCCTACCTCTCCTTAGGTGCTGCCGTATCTGCCCACTAGTCCGACAGTCTGAGAAATTATCGCCCTTAATTAGGCAGACAGGACCGCCAGGATGCCAATCCCAGAATACAAATTTCCAACACAGGGCTACTGTACGGTTTACTCACGTCCTACCTCCTGACCTCCCTCTGTCCCCAGGAACAGGCCTAGAAGCTTGACTTGCAAAGATGTCTTCGTTGCTAAAGATCCCGTATCACGAGAGGTGGGGAAACGGAGGGGATGGCCTGGAAGTCTGGTTTGCCAGCCACGATCTGTACACGAAACCTGAACCTTATGTTAAAAGAGGAAGGCATTCCTTTTATTTCTAGGATCACTATTGTGACTGAGTAATTGGACTGAGTGACTGATGCGGTGAGACTAACAGAGGCTGTTCTGAAACCTGGGCTGGGCTGAGCTGTCTTTCGTGTGATGGTCTTTACTGAGCAGGAGTCCGGGCCTTCGGGAGTGTTCTGTCTGAGGATTGTGTAGTGCTTATTGCGACCATGGATTAGTACCACATCCCATGGGTGGTGCCATAGGGAACTGATGTTGTCACAGCCCTGGGAAGAGGGATGTTCTAGCTCAAGGAATAGGGGCTCTGGAAATGGATCTCAGAGGTGAGGTCGCATACAAGGGTGCTTCAAAAAGTGTGGAGAATTAGAATTAAACAACAATGTGAATCTTTCCATGAACGTTTTGAAGTACCCTCGTACTTCCTCATCCCCATAGTCTCAGGGTCATTTTTGCCCAGAGTTTGAAATAAGGAGATGCTCAGAGAACTTGCAGTGGCAGGAGGGCGAGGAGCCCGATGAAGAATCCTGGAAGGGTCTGTGCATTGACTGTGAGTCCCCTCCATGTCACGCTTCCATCCCACTCCTCTCAAACTTCAGCAAGTTTTCATTAAGAGGTGGGGTCTGGTCTCTCCTGTGGCACGGAGAATGAAGGGGAAAGGCTGGTTGGTGTTGCGGAGAACAACGTGCCTCACGGGAGACATCCATCACTGGGGACAGCAATACCCAGCCTTCAGAATTCTAGGACCATTGGCGGTGGCAGTGGCAGGGACGGCACACAGGCTCCAGCTGTAAAAGACACCCGCCCTCCATGCTGCATGAGGAGGTTCCCAGCTCCACGTGGCCCCAGCTGAGGCCCGGCTCCTCGGTGGGCAGTGCGAACCCCACATGGAGGTGCCTCTGGGCATCCAGACCCAGCAAGGCCCCCCAGGAGCCTCTGTACTGCCTGTTAGTTTGGTCAGTGGGACGTGGGGTTATTTGACGTGAGCTCTCATGTCTCCTAACACTCATCCTCCCCCTCTTTCTTTAAAGCAGAACCCTTGAAATTTAGCTGGGTGTTTTGCTGACCAAAATAAATACTTTCTTTTCCGGCCTCCCCTGCAGCTCAGCATGGAAGTGATGTGTGCTCTGGCCAGGCGGCCCTTTGGAGAAAGGAGCAAGTCTTGAGCCACCCCCTTCTCCCTCCTACTTGCAGGAAAGTTGCTCCAGTGCTCACTATGAATGCCACATGGTCGCCTGGACACTGAATGTGCCATGACCACCATGGACTCCAGGTCCACCTGGATGCTATGGATGCCATGGTCACCTGGATGCTGTATACACCATGGTCGCCATGGTCACCTGAACACTGTGGTCACCATGGTCATCTGGACACTGTGGTCACCTGGATGCCAGGGACATCATGGTTGCCATGATCGTCATGGGTGCTGTGGATGCTATCAACACTGTGGTTGCCTGGACACTGTGGTGGCTGCAAATGCCATGGTTGCCTGGATGCTGCAGATGCCATGGATGCTGTGGACACCATGGTCATCTGGATACCGTGGTCGCCTGGATGCTGTGCACACCTGGACACCATGGATGCCTGGGCACTGGATGCTGTACTTGCCCAGACACCATGGATGCTGCGGTTGCCTGGTCGCCGAGATCACTGTGGTCACCTGGACACTGTGATCACCATGGTTGCCATGGTCACCTGGACACTGTGGTGTGCACCTTCAGCCATGCAGAGGAGGTATCATTCCAGGGCAGTGCTGTGTACAGTGTGCTCTGCCGTGTGTGCAGAGAGAAGGACAGAAACCGAGTCGACTTTCGTGAACTTGTATAACAACGTGATACTGGCCTTGACATCCAAGCACATGACCTGTGGACCCGCTTCAACACGGGCCAGGTATGGACATGAGCCTGACATTACTGATGCACAATAAAGCCGCACATGGATCTGAGGCAGAATGGAAATTTAAATAATAATGATATAATAATAATAATACCACTTCAGATCATTGAAAAAACGCTGCTCTAGGGGATGGCAGAGCCACAGAAAGACTCCCGGGCCCGGATACTGTGGAGCCTCCACACCAGTCCACATCACTGATTTTCCTGCTGTTACATGTGTAGGGGCCAAGGGGAACTTCCTCCTCAGCCCTGAAGATTCATTAATTAAAACCAGTGACAAACTTAGAGCCATATGAAGAAAAGGCAAAACCAATTTTATTATTTAACGTGCTGGGAGAAAGCAAAGCATGGGGGAATCACAGGAGAGTAGAGTCCCAATTTCCCACTGGGGCACAGAGCACAGGGAAAGGGGAGGTGGGGTGTTGGGGTCGGTGATCCTTAGGTGGATGCAACGGGCCTGGAGAACACACAATGACCTGGGACAAAGTCTATTTGACCCACAGAGCGGAAGACAATGGTGGTCTGTGAGGAATGTTGGCAGACTCCAGTCTTCCTTCCTGTCATGTGAGTTAAGTTAATGAAGACTCAGGGAAAGGACCAGAGGTCATTGTCTTCTTCTCTGGTGGGCCTGGACTTTAGGCAGATAAGTGAACAGTGACAGAGGATTGAGAGACGAGGTTGGGGGTGGGCGGTGCCAGAAAGACCTTGAAGCTGCTGCTTTATTGCAGCATGTCAGAGTACTGGATTTGGGGGGAACAGCTTTCTGCACCTTGCGTGTGACAGAGAAATACCCTTACCTGGTTTAAGTGGCCACATTTTGGGGGCCCGTTTGTTACTCAGCCAAACCTGTATCCTAACTGTCAAGTATATCTGTGTATGGATGACATTTGGGCTCAGGGAACCAGACACTCCACATACTGGTATATAATACCGTGACTCTGGCACAGAAAGGCATAATTTTGAAACAGTGAGAAGTGCCTGCTCCAAAGGCTCTGGAAGAGAGCGTCCTGAACACTGGAGGGGCACCAGGAGCCAGGCCACCAGGCACAGCAGAGGTCACTGGGGAGGAGGCGTGTGGTGCATGGGGGCTCTGATGGGGAATTTTCATGAGCACCAATGAGCATCCCCTGGGCACTCCCAGAGACATATGGTGGTGGACTTTGCAAAGGGCAGGTTTTCTTTTTTTTTTTTTTTTAAGATGACCGGTAAGGGGATCTCAACCCTTGACTTGGTGTTGTCAGCACCACGCTCAGCCAGTGAGCAAACCGGCCATCCCTATATGGGATCTGAACCCATGGCCTTGGTGTTATCAGCACCGCACTCTACCGAGTGAGCCACGGGCCGGCCTAAAGGGCAGGTTTTCTTATGTGAATAGGTTGAAGGGCATGGTCTTGGAGGAAAAAAGAATAGCCACCATAGGACTGTGAAGACTTTCAGCATCTGGGTCCCTGCCTCCTGCAGAGACTGGAGTAAGGCAGAGCAGAGAAGGTTGGCAGGGGGCGAGGAAAGCCCTGGGAAGGTGGACCGGCCCAAACGTTAACCAGCAACACAAGAGTTTATGTGGTGACTCCTAGCGGCTGACCCAGGCCAGGAGTCTCCCAGGACTCCCAGGCAAGGAGTGAACTCCAGGGGCCAAGGCAGGTGCTGAGGCGGAAGGCAAACCTGCAGAGGTGCACACGAGGGCTGGCGGGGGTCCTGGGGGGGTCCACGGGGGGTCCTCCAGCCGCAGGCCCAGGGCGGGAGGCGCCTCCCAGTCCGCGTGCGTTGAGGTTTGTGGATTGTTCAGCACAACGGAGGCTGCGCATTTGTTTGTCACGTGGAGCTTCTCGTGTTTGCTTCAAAAGCACACAAAAGAGCCTGTTGCAGAAAACCGGGCTCTGTGGTGACATCACTGTGCGGATGTAAAGCAAAAAGAAAGGTTTTAAAAGAACAAACCATGGAGTTCATAATCACGGGAGAGACTGAGGGTATCAGAAGAGGGACCAAGACGGCTCCTCAGTCCCTGCCTGGCCCGGCCCGAGTCTCCGGCACCAGGGCCAGCTCCTGCTCAGGACCCTCTGCAGCCAGACAGACGGGAGCTGGAACGCTGCTGCTGCTCCCAGTCCTCAGCACCGTGGCTGTCCTAGTCCCATTTGATTCCCCACTTCAGGTCTCATGGAGCTGAGACCAGGAAGAAGAACCCAACAGGAGGAAAACAGAGGAGAAAGTAGGTGGGACTACCCAAAGCATTTGCACACAGTGAAAGCAAGCGGCCTTACAACAGCCTCGTCTCCCGTCCCAGGCAGTCCTGCAGCTCACAGGGGCCTCACAGATGGTGACCCTGTGTCGGTTTGCCTCTGCTGCAGGATGTTGTTTTAAACTGCTGGAGCTCCGGTGCTGGGCTAATCATGTCAAGCATCTTTTCATGTGCTATTAGCCATTTGTATATCTTCCTTGGAGAAATGCGTATACGGATTTCTGGCTCACTTTTTAATTGGGTTATTTGCTTTTTATTATTGAGTTGAAAGCTTTCTTTACATACTCTGGAAACAAGTTCTTTTGTTGGATATATGATTTGCAAATATTTTCTCCAATACTATGGATTATCCTTTCACTTTCCTGATACAGTACTTTGTAGCACAAAAAAATTATAATTTTGATGAAGTTCAATATATCTATTTTTTCTTTTGTTGCTAGTGCTTTAAGTGTCATGCCTAAGAATGCTTTGACAAATTCAAGGTCATACTTCTGTTTTCTTTTAACAGTTTTATCCTTACATTTTTTTTTTTTTTTTTTTTTTTTTTTTTTTTTTTTTTTTTTTATCGCAACCCTCAGTGTTGCCCCCGTACCAGACCGGGGACCGGCAATGGGATCGCAACCCTCGGTGTTGCTCCCGCGCCTCGCTCAGCCAGTGAGCGGGAACCGGTCTGTATGTGGGATCCGAACCCTCGGGTGGGAGCGCCGCCAGGCTTCCCAAGCGGCGCACTATCCAGTGCGCCACCGGGCCGGCCCCTATCCTTACATTTAGATCTTTGATCCATTTTCATTTTGAATCAATTTTTGTTTTTTTCTTCCTTTTTGTCTTTTTTACTGACGGGTAACGGGATCGCAACCCTCGGTGTCGCGCCCGTACCAGGGACCAGCAACGGGATCGCAACCCTCGGTGTCGCACCCGCACCACGCTCAGCCAGTGAGCGGGAACCGGTCTCCACATGGGATCCGAACCCTCGGCGGGAGCGCCACCACACTCCCAAGCGGCGCATTCTCCAGTGCGCCACCGGGCCAGCCCCTGAATCAACTTTTGTATATGAGTGAGGTAGGGGTCCTATTTCACACATTTGCAAATTGCCTCAGCACCATTTGTTAAAAAGACTATTCTTTCTCCCATTGAATGTTCTTGGCACCCTTGTCACAAATCAGTTGACCATAGATGTATGAGTTTATTCTGGAGTTTATTTCATTTTTGGATTGTTCATTGCAAGTGTAGAGAAATACAGTCCATTACTGTATATTGATGTTGTATCCTGCAACCTTACCAAACTCAATCACTAGTTTTAATAGTTTTTTTAGTGGATTTTAAAGAATTTTTTATATACAATATAGTGGATTGAATTATGTTCCCCAAAACTCATTGAAGCTTGAATTGTGTCCCCCAAGTTTTAGGTATTGGAAACTTGTCCCCACTGTGACTGTTAAGAGGGTGGGAAATCCTATTATGTTAATTGGAAGGTGGAGCATTGAAGAGGTCATTGGATTGAGGCCCATACAGCAGTGAATGGATTAAAAATGGTGGCCAGGGGCGTGGCTCTGAGGGCTTTAAAGGAAGAGGAGAGTCTGTCTGTCTCTCTGCTCTCTCTGTTTCCACCATCTTGCAGTGTGAGACCCCTGGGTCACTGTCACCACAACCAGGTGGACTTTGGACTTCCCAGCCTCAGCAACTGTAAGCAATAAGTTTTGTTTTCTTTATAAAATACCCAGTTCCATATATTTTGTTGTAAGCAACAGAAACAGACTAATACATACAAGATCATGTCATCTGAGAGTAGAGATAGTTTAATTTCTTTCTCTCCAATTTACGTTCCTTTTATTACTTTTTCTTGCCTAATTGCCCTGTCTAGAATTTTAAATACAGTGCTGAGTAGAAATAGCAAGAGCAGCCATCCTTTTCCTGTTGCCTCCCGTGGTGGGAAGCATCCAGCCTTTCACCATCAGTTGTGGTGTTAGCGGCGGGTTTTCCACAGACGCCCTTCATCAGTTAGAGGAAGTCCCTTCTATTCCTAGTTTATTGAGTCTTTTTGTCATAAATGTGTTGGATTTTGTCAGATGCTTGTCCTGCATGTATTAGATGATCATTTTTATTCTATCGATATGATGCGTTACATTAATTGATTATCAGTTGTTAAACCAACCTTGCATCCCTGGGATGAATCCCACTTGGTCATGGTGTATAAATCTTTTTATATGTTGTTGGATTTGGTTTACTAATATTTTGTTGAGGATTTTTGTGTCCATATTCATAAAAGATATTGTGCTGTAATTTTCTTTTCTTATGATATCTTTGTCTGATTTTGGTGTCAGGGTAATATTGGCCTCATGAAATGGCTGGGAAACGTTTCCTCCTCTTCTATTTAAAAAAATATATTGTAAAAAATTCGTATTAATTCTTCTTTAAAAGTTTGGTTCACCAAACTTTTAAAGACACAACTTTTCAGTGGTGAAGCCATTGGGCCTCGGTTTTTTGGGGGGTGCAGTTTTTGATTGCTAATTCAGTTTCCTCATTTGTTATAGGTCTATTCTGATTGTCTATTTCTTTTTTTGAGTCAGATTCATTAGTGTCTAAGAATTTGCCCATTGTCTCTCTTATTTTATTTACTGGAGGACGATTGTTTATAGTATTCCTTTATAATGCTTTTTATTTTCATAAAAATCAGTAGTAATGTCACCTCTTTCATTTCTGATTTTAATAATTTGAGTTTTCTCTCTTTATCTTGGTCAATCTAGCTAAAGTTTTGTCAATTTTGTAGATCTTTTCAAAGAATCAGCTTTGGTTTCAATGATTTTCTCTATTTGTACTTCATTAATTTATGTTCTAGTCTTTATTATTTCCTTTTTCTGCTTGCTTCTGGTTTAGTTTGCTTTTCTTTTTATAATGTATTAAGGTGGAAGTTTAGGTTATCAATTTAAAATCTGTCTTCTTTCTTAACATAAGCATTTACAGCTGTAAATTTCCCCCTAAGCACTGCTTTAGCTGTATTCCATAAGTTATGGTATGTTGTGCCTTTATTTTCATTTATCTCAGACTTCTTTCTGATGTCCCTTGTGATTTATTCTTTGACCTACTGGTTACTTAGGTGCGTGTTGTTTAATTTCCACCTATTTATGAGTTTCCCAAGTTCTTTCCTGCTATTGATTTCTACTTTTTCATTCTAATGTAGTCAGAGAACATACTTTGTATTATTTTTGCCTTTTGAACTTATTGAAGTTTGTTTTATAGCCTATCATATGGTCTATTATGGAGAATGTTTCCTAAGCACTTGAGAAGAATGTATATTCTGGTTTTGTTGGATGGAGTCTACTACTGATGCTTGTTAGGTCTGATTGGTTTACAGTGTCATTCAAGTCTTCTGTTTCCTTGTTTATCTTCTGTCTAGTTGTTCTATCCATTATTAAAAGTGGGGTATTCTATCAGTTTTTGCTTTATATATTTGATACCCTATTATTAACTGAATATATTTTTATGCTTTATGTATTTTGGTACATTATTATTAGGTGAACATATGTTTAAAATTGTTATATCTACCTGATTGATTGATATTTTTATCATTATAAAATGTCCCTTTTTATTTCTAGCAACAGTTTTTGTTTTAAAGTCTCTTTTGTCTGATATCAGTATAGTCACTCCAGCTATCATGTTGTGGTTGTTTGCATGATATACATATATATGTGTATATATATATATTTATGTCCCTTTTTATTTCTAGCAACAGTTTTTGTTTTAAAGTCTCTTTTGTCTGATATCAGTATAGTCACTCCAGCTATCATGTTGTGGTTGTTTGCATGATATACATATATATGTGTATATATATATATTTATTTTTAGCCTTTAACTTTCAATCTGTATCTTTAAATCTAAAGTGTGTCTCCTCTAAACAGCATACAGTTGGATCATGTTTTTTTATCCAGCCTGACAATCTCTGTCTTTTGATTAGATTATTTAATCCATTTACATTTAATGTTAGTATTGATATAGTTAGATTTATGTCTGCCGTTTTGCTTTTTATTTTTTATGTGTCTCTCTCTCATTATTTTTTGTTCCTCTGTTCCTCCTTTATTATTCTTTTTCATTAAATCATTAAGTCATGTAGTATTTTAATTTCTTTACTGATTCTTTTCACAATATTCTTTTAGGTTATTTTACTGGTTGCTCTAGGGTTTACCATATGTCTTATCTTATCAGAATCTACTTATTTATACTAGCTTAATTCTAGTGATATGTAGAAAGATTACTCCTATGTACCTATATTCCCCTTTTTCATTCTTTGTTGTATTGTTATTATACAATTAGCTCTATTAATGTTACAAACACAACAATACATTGTTATAATTATTATTTTACCATCTATCTTTATTTCCTTTGTCCAATAAAGCTTTGCCCCCCACCTATCTCCTTTGTGCTATTATTGACAAATATTTTACATATATCTTACATATATGTACATTGTAGACTCTAAAGTATATTACATATATATTATTTTATACTAATTTTTAAAACCAATTAAGAGAAGAAAGGAGAAACATTGCACTTAAACTGTTTCTTATACTTATATAATTACGTTATCTCTTGGGGTCACTTGCTCTCAGCCTGAAGTACTTTCTTTAGTAATTCCTGTAAGGCAGGTCTGCTACCAGCAAATTCTCTCATATTTTGTTTATCGTGGAAAGCCTTTATTTCACCATCATTTTTTAAAGCTGGCTTTGCTGGATATAGAATTTTTAGTATACATGTTTGGTTTGTTTTGGTTTGGTTTTTTTCAATGAGCATTTTGAATATGTTATCCCACTGCTTTCTATCTTCCATTGTTTCTGCTTAGAAGTCAGCTGTTAATCTTGTTAGGATATTTTTGTAGGTAATGAGTCATTTTTCTCTTGCTGCTTTCAAGATTTTCTCCGTATTTTTAACTTTCCATATTTTATTATGACATGTCTGTTTGGGGATCTCTTTGATCTATTTGGAGTTTGTTGAGCTTCCTAGATGTGCAGGTAATTGTTTTTCAACATATTTGGGAATACTATGAACAATTATTTACCCACAAATTTGATAACCTAGATGAAATGGACCAAGCAATACTTTCAAAGACACAATCTTCCAAAACTCACACAAGAAGAAATAGACTATCTGAATAGGGCTATATCTATTAAAGAAATTGAATCAATAATTAATAACCTTCCAAAATAAAGCACCAGGCCTAGATGGATTGACTGGTGAATTCTACCAAAAACATATGATGAAATACCAACTCCCTGTAAGCTCTTTCAGAAGATAGATGCAGAAGGAATACTTCCTAACTCATTCTATAAGGCCAGCATTATCCTAGTACAAAACTACACAAACACATTATAAGAAAAGAAAAAAACTACAGACCAGTATCTCTCAATAAATATGGGAAGTTTTCAACCATTATTTCTTCAGATACTTTTTCTGCTCTTTTCTCTCTTTTCCTTCTGGTACTTTCATTACTTGTATGTTGATGCACTTAATCATGTCCCACATTTCTCTAAGAGGCTCTTCATTCTTCATGTTTTTCTCTCTCTGTTCTTTAGCATGTGTAGTCTCTATCAATCTATCATCAACTTCACTTATTCTCTTTTCTACCAGTTCAAATACACTATTGAGTCCCTATAGTGAATATTTTATTTCAGTTATTATACTTTTTAATTTGGCTCTTTTTTTAATCACTTTAACCTCTTTATCAATATTCTCTATTCTATTCAACATGGTCTTCATCTTTTCCTTTACGTCTTTAATCATGCTTTCCTTTAGCTCTGTGAACATTCTTATAATGGATCTTTTTAGTCTTTTTTCTGGTAAATGTGACATTTTGTCATTCTCTAAGGCAGTTTCTTTTTCTTCTTTTTTTTCAAGTATATGGGTCATACTTTTCCATATGTTTGCATGCCTTATAATTTTTGTTGGAAACTGAACCTTTTCGATAATATATGGTAGTAACTCTGGGTATTGATTGTCCCCTCATCCAGGGCTTGTTATTGTTATTTGCTTGTTTGTTTATTTAGTGACTGGCTAGATTATCTTCATGAATTCTATTTTCCCTCCTACAGGGTTATGCCTCTGATATTGCTCCTCAAAGAGGTAGCTTTAGATATGCCCAAAGTCATGCTGGGATGACAGTCATTTTTCTAGAGCTCTCTGCCACTTCCCTGACCACATCCAGCTCTTAACCTCCACTAATCAATTGATGGCTGATAGCTGTATTGTTTTTAACAATGTCCTGAGGCATAGATTACTCTACACACTAATCCAGTTGAATTGTGGCTCCTTTGAAGGAATAGTTTTTGAGGCTGGTGTTTGTTCTGATCCCAGGAGGATGACTCCCAAATGACTTATCCTGGATTCTTTTCTGTAAACTAGCAGGCCTACAGTTTAGCTTGTATCTTAGATCTTCTTCCAATTGCCTTTCACCATAACCTCCACTGTTTTTGAGAGCACCTTTAGGCTTGACATTTTCAAAGCTCTGTTGGAAATAAAGTCAGTTTCTTTGGTGAGGAGTTAGGAACTATCTTTTTTCCTGACCTGCTTCTTCTCCCATACTTCCAAGCAAAATATCTGAGCCAGGGTTCTGGAGCTGGGGGTAGAGAAAATGCAAAGCTTCTTTCAAGTGATCCTGCCACTCTCGAAGCTGAATGGGAGGAGCTGAGGGTAGCCAGAGGTCCTCTCAGCTTGCATCTTCCTGCATGGAACTACCACCCCAAGACCCAGGCAAGAGTGACCAGGGACATAGTCTTCTCAACATGCCACACCCAAGGTAGAGTCTCCATTCCACAGGTGGGGGCTGGGTGGCAGCAGGGGTCCCCACGTCTCAACTGCACTCACGTGAGACAGCCTCAGCAACAGGTAGCTGAGGCAGGATGAGAAACACTGCCCCCCTGCTCCTCCTGGGAAGGAAGCCCTCTGTCTGTGTGCTGGGGGGAGAGGCAGCCCTGTGTTTTGGGCTCCAACAGCCTGGAATGGACTCTCCACCCTGCTGAACTGGGAGTGGGGAGGGAGGAAGTGGTTTGGGCTCAATTATCACAAAATCTTACCCCTCTTACCAAATTTGTAAATTTTCTTGAATAGAGGTTTCTTCCTTTACTGTTTTTTCCTTAGGACTATTTCCAGAAACCTTAAGTGGTTGGTTTTTTTTTTTTTCTTTCTAGTTTTCACCAGTTTCACTGGGATGTGGATTAATGGGCTCTTCACACTGTAATGCTGGAAGTTGACCTTCCTCTGGGTAGTTTTATTTTGAGTATGTAGCTATTATTACTAATATTAATACCATTTTATATAAACATCAAGAAACTTCTAGCATGGCTCTCTTTATGGTGATACAGTAGATTAGAAATCAGGTGTTGAAGTCCTAATCCCCAGTACCAGTGAATGTGGCCTTATTTAAAAATAGTCTTTGCAAAATATGATCAAGTTAAGATGAGATACTGGATTAGGGTGTGCCTAATCCAATCACCACTGCTCTGTAAGAAGAGGGAAATGTAGGCACAGACAGACATACAGCGAGAATGCCACACGATGACAGAGACTGGAGTGATGTGGCTACAAGCCAAGGAATGCAGTCACCAGAAGCTGGGAGAGGCACAGAAGGACCCTCCCCTAGAGGCTTCAGAGAGATCCTGGCATGGCTGATGCCTTGGTTTCAGACTTCTTGGCTCCAGAACTGTGAAGTAATAGAGCTGTATTGTTTTAAGCTACTCAGTTTGTGGAACTTGGTTATGGCAGCCTTAAAAGCTAATACACAGGCCATTTGGTAGCTTGTCTGCTGGGCGGCTGGCTTGAAAGGAGTTTCAAAAAAACCCATCGGAAGAGTCACTCCTATTGTGTTTCTCATTTAACATCATCCCTTTCCCTTTTTTGTTTCATAATCTGACTCCATGCGAAGCCTGAACTTCTGCAAACTACTCTTTCAATTACTTCTTGAATTTGGGAAGTACTTGGTTTCTACAAACTCATTTTTAAAAGTACATTTTAATTGCCATACCCCAAAATTTACAATAACCCCATCTCACTGTTTAACAAGGCAATAATTATCCCCAAGTTGGCATGTCCTCCACAGCCTGCACTGGGATTCTCTTCTCCTGGCGACTGGGTTACTGCCCAATAAAACATCACAGCAGAGCTGAGAGCTAAAGGGAGGGCTCAGCCAGGAACCTGATTAGCCAACACCTTTTTTCCCCCACATTTGGCATATTTTTTTTCTTGGAAGCAGTATATAAAACACACTGTTTGCAACATTTATATTTTTCTAGCACCTAGTAATTTACTCTTTTATGATGTCAAATCTGTTGCTACGGGCCTTTTTTCAATTTATTTCTCACGTCTTTGTGTCTCTCTACAATATGGCTAATCCCTAAACACAGTAAAACTGAGGAGTGCCCACACCAGTGCAAATACTGGCACAGAGAAATCTTCCAATCCAAGCCAGATATGGAGCGCCTTGAACAGCTGGTGACTTCTTCTGCGTCTTTGGATGAAGATCTCTCCGAATGGCACTAGAGAGGGATGACAGTGCATGTGACGCTGGGTGCCCAGAGGCTTCAGAACCATTGGGTCATCGTGCACTGCTCAGGATGCTGGACTGCGAGGAAGAGCGTAAGAAAAGAAGAAGTGGGAGTGTGGCCCACGCGTGGCCTTCGAGGACCTTGAGCACCCCTACCATGCCTGCTGCACTCCCCAGGAGGACAGGCAAGGTCCGCGTGAGGAAAACTGGAGTCCAAAGAGCAAGGCCACCGGCAGTGAAATGATGGCCCTGGGAGTCTGAGAGCACTAAGGAGTTGGTGTGTATCGGGACTCGTCTGTGTGTGTCTGTGGCTAGCGTTTGGGCGTGGGCTGGAACAGGACAGAGTCTGCCCATCGGCTTCCATCTCGGGGTCACCACCAGGCACTCCCCCAGGCCTTCCTCTTCGGAGTTGGTGTGTATCGGGACTCGTCTGTGTGTGTCTGTGGCTAGCGTTTGGGCGTGGGCTGGAACAGGACACAGTCTGCCCATCGGCTTCCATCTCGGGGTCACCACCAGGCACTCCCCCAGGCCTTCCTCTTCCACCTCCCCAGCTATGCCACACCATGCCTTAGTTAGTGACATACTGGACTGCCCCTCCCAGGCCATTCAGCCATGATTGTGGTCAGATGGCTTACAAATCTAAGGAAGAAAACATGTTATGATATGTCTCCATGGGACTGCATTTCTTTGAACTGTAAAAATTATCATTTGTGTTTCTTTGGACATCTGTCTAGAAGCAAGACACCCCCGCCAGTGGCAGCTTTTCCAATCCCACTGCTCTGCCAGGACCCCACTTTTTCTCAACACCCGTTAGAATCCTGGAGGCTTAAAAACACAATTCATGGGCCGGCCCGGTGGCGCACTGCTACAGTGTGCCGCTTGGGAGTGTGGTGGCGCTCCCGCCGAGGGTTCGGATCCCACATACAGACCGGTTCCCGCTCACTGGCTTGCTCACCGAGGCTTGCGATCCCGTTGCCGGTCCCCGGTCTGGTACGGGGGCAACACTGAGGGTTACAATCCGTTGCCGGACACGGAAAAAGACAAAAAAAAAAAAACAACACACAATTCATTAAAATTCTTCTCTCATTCCTAAAGGACTAAGAAGGGCCGACATTGACCAAGATAATGACTCTCAGGCTTGATGCTTTGTGGATAATGTGGAGGCCTGGATTTTTTTTATTTTTAATCTGGCAATGGTGGACGGGATGGGCTGAGCTGAGGACGAGAGACAGAAGGAGCCACAAGGAGCCAGTAGACATGACCAGAGCAAGAGGCAGCAAGAGCGTGAACAGAGTAGGGTCAGTGGGATTGGAAAGTGAGGGGTCCCGGGCGGAGATGCCCATGGGGTCTGTGATTGACAGACTTGGGGAGCAGAAAGCGACAGAGAGGAGCAAGCAAGGGCGTGGAGACGTGAGCCTGGCTGGCAGGACGGGGGTCGGAAGGTGGCATGGGCTGGCATTCAGAAAGCACCTCGGAAAGCTAGGCTGCTGTTTGTTGACTGTTTCTCCTCTAGAATGTAGAGTCCATGAGGTCAGCAACTTCAATTGTTTTGTTTACCACTGTATTTCTAGTGCCCAGAACACAGCTTGGCACACTATAGATACTCAATAGATATTTATTAAATAAATGAAAAAAAAAAAAAAAACAAGAAAGCTAGATTGCCACAAGAGCTGAGTCCATCTCAAGCCCCGCTTAGATTTACCAAGCACAGTCGGTTGACTCTGAAGTTAGCCCTGCAGGAACGTGAAAAGATGGCTGCTTGTTGATTTCCATGGCTAATCACCACATTGGGGCCCTTTCCCCTCGCTTCACAGTTCGCAGGCTCTTGCCCCGTAAGCAGAGACTCAGTGTATCTGACTTTCCAGTGCAGAGCAAGGGGCGCGTCGGGGCACGTCGCTTCCTCCAGACCATGTCGTGGGCAGGCAGGCAAGGCCCCGTGTTTCACAGAGTAGATTGTCTCAGTGTTGCTAGAAATAAAGAGCCTGATGATAATATTGTGCCGTTTCCCAGACTGCAGTCCGGTGTTGCTTCATGTAACAATTGGTCCTCCTTTTTATACGTGCTTAATTCTTACTTAGAAGTTACAAATTAATGGCAAATACCCTTTTCCTGACCACCTTATGCTTCTTCTCTAGATTCAAGGCCATCAGGAGCTGATTAAGGTCCCACTGAAAACAATCTGGGGGAAGGTGGGCAGTGACAGCGGACTGGCTAAAAAGATTGGCCACTAAAAAGTCGGGCACAAGCTCTCCTCGGGGTCTCTAATTTGTTTTGGTTCCCCGCCCCACCCCCACCCTGCTCCATTGACCCTGCCCGGAAGTCCTGTTCTCAGTCACGCCACATCATCAAAATTGAGTGCAGGGTTAAGACTCTTGGAAAAATACCCCTTTGTCCTCTGTCTACTCCGCTTCTCCTTGTTTGACCACAAGGTCACCTTTACCTGCCCGTGTAGGTCAGTCAGGAGCTTCTCAAGTAAGAAATTCAGAGTTTTCTGGTTAAACCAGTAAAACCTAAACAAATCATAAACCTGAAGGACAGCTAAGCTCTGCACCTGGGCCAGCAGAAGAGCCAGCGTGGAAGGTGCCTGCTCCGATGACTGGCCTCAGCCACAGCAGACCGGACAATGCCCTGAACAGCCAGATTATATTTGATCCTAAAGATAAACTTCTCCACCGCCAGTTAAATGAAATGCTCGCTGCTTAATCTCATCTGTTTCCTTTCCCTTTTCAAAATGCAAGTGCCTTTAGGAAAATTACTACCTTATGCAAATCTTTCTCAACTTAGTGTGAAATAATTTTTTAGATAACTTTCCAATCTAATTGCCAGATGAGAAAAAGCCCCAAGAGAACAGAGAAAGAACAAGGAAACCAACTACAAGCAGGGACACAAACACAGACGTACCGATCAGAGCACTTGGTGGCAAACAACAGAGACCAATTCTAACTCGAGCAGAAAAGGAACCCATTGGAAGGATTTAGGATATAAATTACTGGAAGTCAGTATATGCAGTGAGTGGAGAGTCTGGAGGTCAGTATGCAGAACGAGTGGGCAGAAACCAAGAGGAGATGCCAGCCCAGAACACACGAAGTCGCCCACAGGACTTGCTGCCTGGGATATGCCAGTGGCACCATCCAGTGGACACTCACTACCGGGTCAGTGGCCCTTGTTGCCACACCTCTGAGGTCTTATTTCTACTGTCGCTTTCATGAGTTCTTTATGTCACTCCTTCAAGAGCCCAAGGCCTGAATGGGAGAGTCTGGCTGCCCCCACTCCAGCAGACAAATGGTTAGAAGATTTATTTGCCCCCAAATAAATAACATCAGGGGTCAGGGCATGCTATGGTTTGAAGTCCCCTCCAAAACTCATGTTGAAATTTAACAGTGTTGGGAGGTGGGGCTTTTAAGAGGTGATTGGGTCGTGAGGGCTCTGGTCTCATGAATGTATTAATGCTGTTATCGGGGAGTGGGTTAGTTATTGCAGGAGCAGGCTCCTGATAAAAGGATGGGGTGCAGCCCCATGTTTCTCTCTGTCTCTTGTGCCGGCTTGCCCTTCTACCATTTTATGAGGCAAGAAGGCCCTCTCCAGATGCAGCCCCTTAATCCTGCACTTCCCAGCTTCCAGAACCATGAGACAAATAAGTTTCTATTCTTTATAAATTA